>NW_027114928.1:121653-122243 GCF_000696795.3 Halyomorpha halys
TGATTATTTGAAAATATTTATTTATTTATAATTTCCCCCAAAAAAATGACAGGACTTTTTGAATGACCTGGTATTTCGTCAAAATCTGGAATTCGAAATTTCGCACGATCGCAAAACTTCCCCCTACTATATTCCATAATGAAAGTCAAAATAGTAAATATTATTGCAAGACCAAGACGAAATCACTGGATTTTCCAATAATCTGAACGATCAATGAATATTTTACGATTCAGAACTAAATATTTCAATTGATTCCCTTTGCAAATTAATTTATTATGGCTTGAACCAAGCTAGACAGATAAAGGATATTATTTTCAGTCCTCGGGATAAATTTTCCACCCTTTGGTGCTGTGTAGTCGGGGCGGGAAGAAAGGGCGTTCCAAGACATAAATTAGATACAGGCTCAGAGCCTTCAACTCCAGTAAATACAGCTGTGAATTTTGGCACACTTTCCGTTATCATCACAGCTTAATTTAATGATTATTGTTATTTTATATTTATTTGCTCAATTTGCCGATTCAAGTTAAACTTCCTGGATATGCGGGTAACTAATTTCAAGACTTTACGATTATGTATATTTATATTTATAT
>NW_027114928.1:122368-129067 GCF_000696795.3 Halyomorpha halys
AAATATATAAAAGAATCATGATTTATTTTTCATGTTTTAATATTATTAGCATTCTATTATAAATTAGTTTTAGAGATTTATCATTGTTTATTTAAATAATTATTTACCTTTTGGCCTTAAATGTGTAAAATCGATATATTTTCCAGATAATAAGTTTCTTTTAAAAAATTTCCACATTATGAAATTACCATTTGACCCTGTTTTTTTTTTTTTCCATTTTCAGGATGCATATATAATAAAGCAACAATAATATTATTTATTTGTGTTTAGGACAACATCCATACAAATATAATTAGCTTAAGTAGAGTAAATGGCTTACATGTACAAAAATTGGTACTCAACAATTATAAAAAATTATAAAAATCAATTTATATAAATTAATAATAATGCGTATTAGTCGATACATAATAAGCTGGGCATGGTATGTACATTTTTCATAACAAAATAAAACATTAATGCATATAAACTCATATCCAACAGAGAAAATATATACATTATATTAATTGTATCATCTTATGGTTGATGCATTTATTTTGGAATACTGGGTTTCTTATACAAATAACAATAAAAGATCCAATACTAAATGTATTTTTATTTAATAAAGTTGTAAGCTTCTTTTAATTTATTTTTCACATACGGCACACGACATAGATAATCTCTGATTTGTAATGATGCATTACATCATAGGAGTATTCATGATCTTCAGTTTAAAATGTTAAAGCGTGTTAAATGGAAAAACTCATGTTAAATGGAGAAATATTTCCTTATTGTACCATGTTAAAACGATATAACATGTAACATCGTTGGTAGTCTGTTATTAGATCTGTTAAATGGAGAATGACGTCGCGCAACAGAACAGCTCAGCTCATCACCATTTTGTGTGTTATAGTAACAAGCAATGTAGTATTATACATATTACTTGCTCGTATATTGTGTTAGTATTGTTTTAGATGTTTTTATAAATAATGAAGCAATGTATGACAATGATTCTCTTCCTCACAAGTTAGAAGATCAATAAGACATTCAGTAGCCAAACTTGCATTTTTCACTCAATTTAGGAATGTTGTAATAAATTATTTTAATCGAATCTTAGAAGTAACCAATAACATGAAGTTTTGGAAGGAAAGGTTATAAAACAAGTTACTCAGAAAATCCGCTAGGAGCTCTTATAACATTTAACAAGACTTTAAATAGAGTTTCCCACAATCCTATAGTTATAACATTTAACATGGTAAAACATTTTACATTTAACACAAAATAATGAATACCCCTATAATAGATTGTTATTAAACAATAGGTGTATTTTTCTTCTACATCCCGTTTTAAAAGAGGAAGAAAAAAAAATACAAATAGCTTTAAGAAAGAAAGAGTATAAAAGGAATATACATGAGCAATATTCTCTCACTCATTATATATGTGTGTGTGCAAATTTTTTGTTAAAACTCAATATTAGTTAATTTTACAATGATAAATATTTTTCTTATGATATTATTTCATGAAAAATTGTATACATACTGAAAACTTTTTTTTTTTTTTAGTTCTAGTAGAATTACTTCAATTCAAATACTGGACAGACTGTACGATTGGCAATCTATGATCTTATTGAAAATGGAACGGTATTGAAAATCCTTTGTAAATCCTATGTAAAGTCGAATATCAAACGCCTTGTTCACAAAAAATAAAAGAAAAACTGGAACACTTGAACTATATTCAGTGAAACTCCTAGCTGTAGGAAAAGAGAAAAAAAATTACTTCCACTCTTCAACTGCGATAATCGAACCCCCTTTGTTGCAGTCGAGACGTAGCAGACCAAAGTGGAACCAAGACCTATACGACCTCAAGCAGATACATAACGTTCTGTACCCAACACTTTTTACCACGAGTCCCCCTCACTTTTTTTTATTCGCTTAATCTTTTCAAATCCAACCCCCCCTCTATTCATATTAAATCTCTTTGTGCCTTTTTTTTTACAGTTGGTCTTTTGTCTTGGTGTTATTTAAATCCGTAGCGAACTTATCCTTGTGTTAAATTTCTTTCATTCTTCATGCGCTTGTTTCATTCCCGTCCCTTTTCCATATGGCAGAATCCTTCTCATTTCACTACCACAAAATATAATTTTGTAACTTAATTCACAATAACACTAAATAGCAAATACAATAAGTTCTGAAGTTTATAATTGCGTTAGCAACTATTGCAACAATTTTAACTGCTGCTCTGAAATACAACTCCACAAAAACCCTAACAAGAACACAAAAAAACTAATTTATAATTTTAAAGTAAATTATTATTTTCATCCAACTATTTTCCATCAATGGCTTTCATCAATAAAATTGGCTTTTGATAGGATATTACTCAATTATATTCCCCATTCACCTTATCTTCATTAAATCTATTTTTTTCTTATTTTCTTTCAAATTCAATACAAACTATAATATACCAACTCAAAAAACTCTCCATTGCTGTAATAAAATCTACAATGCATAATTACCAATTAGAAATAATCATTGTTATGCCCGTTTTTGAAAAATATATCCATTCCTTTGAATATTTTAAGTAAGAAGATAACCATACACTTTTTTTATGATTGAATAGGATTAGTTTTTTTTTATTTCTTGAAATTTACCACTGTATTAAATAAAAATACATTTAGTGAATGTGATGTGAGTTCTATTACAATGGATAATACAGTATTGAGGCCCGTTTTTTATCTAGTAAGTATTGTGACAAATGGAATCGACAAGCAGTTGCCTTTTTTTCCAGTCATTAATGTAACGTAATAAGAAACATCAAGGATTTTACGTAGGATTTTGGATTGTAAGGATTGGATGCGGGAGGAATTTGATGGCTTGGTAGAGCCCCAGAGCTCAATTCCATATGTCCAAATTCGTCTGATTATCGTAGTGTATACTAATTTTTTGTAGTGAATGAGAAGTTTAGAGCGTTTGTCAAGTAAGTGTTGTAGCAATCGGAATCTACGAGCAGTTTCATGTCGTTTCAGTCTTGTGTGTGGATTTCAAGTAAGTCTCTTGTCAAGATGGAGTCCTAAATATCGAATCTGTCCAACAGGCGTTAGTGGAGTGTTTAGAAAGGATACTGTAGGACAGGAGTACAGAGGTTTACGACGGAGAGTACAGGTGATCTGATGAAATTTGTCAGGATTTATTTTGATACTCTAGTTTTGACACCATTCTTCAATAGATGTTATATGTGTCTGTAGTGTTTGTGATGCATTAGTAGGGTCGTTTTTTATAGACAGTAATCATGTCACGTGTCATCAGCGTTTGTTGTTAGGACTGTGTTAGGGTGTGTTGGGATGTCAGCTGTATAAATCGAATAAAGAATGGGACCTAAGATACTACCTTGAGGAACACCGGCGGACTGAGAAAAGAGTGATGAGTAGGCTAGGTTATGATTTACTTTAAAGGTTCTACCAGAGAGGTAGTTACGGATTATAAGGAAATATGTAGGAGTAGGAATTGACGAAGTTTATAGAGCAGACCTGGATGCCAGGACTCGATCAAAAGCTAATTTGGATCTTAATTCGATTTATAAATCGTATTAAATGATGAATTGGTTCTTCTAATTTTTATATGTCACCCAAATCTTCAAAATTTGATACAAATCACTTGCCTTCTGAACATAGTTTTTCTCTATTTCATATTGTTATATATGCAATAATCATTATTACTAATTTATATAAATGATTTTTAATTAATTATTATTGTCGTTAAGCACTGATATTTAAACATTAGACAGTAACTTTACTTACGGCTAACGCAACAAAAGCACTGTGCTACTAACTCCAAGGCAGATAATTATTTATACTGTTACTGTGGCCGTGAGTCAACTCTATGGGTTTTGAAGCCCTTCGGGGTCAACTCAGCTTAATAAAATGGGTATCCTTAATTGGGGAAAAATTTAGCTGGGGAGTGATTTTTGCCAAATCACCTCCTTCCACAACCGTTGATAGAGTAACAGTACTTCCTTACAATGTACTGAACCCCTACTTCTTCATGGGTTGTAGCAATACAGAATTAATATTCTTTTATAATTATACTTCCATTCGTTATGATTTCGACGGTCCTGATTATATAGAAAATCCAATGCATCACGGGATGAAATCGTAATTCTTAATTTTATTTTATTAATTGACAAACATAAAGACTTGCCACATTCATAGGAAAAGGTAATTACTACAAGAAAAATAAGTGAATAAATAGAAAAACATTCTCTTAACATGAAAATCAATTTTATAAGAATAAGTAAATCTGAAACATAAATATAATAATAGAATTAAAAAATCTAATTCTTCTTAAAAATATTTACAATCGGGCAGAGACCCCTGAACTCGTTTAACTACACAACATAATAATGTCAACTGCTAAGACTCATGAAGGATCAAGGGGCTCAGTACTTTGTAAGGAAGGACTTACAGTTTAGGACAACGATTATACCAGGCGATTTTTCCCCAACTAAGGATACCCACTTTATGGGACTGGGTGAAACCCAGGAGGAATCCAGAACCCACAGGTTTGTGAAATTTGACTTACGGCTAGAGCGTAACAGAAAATAATTATCTGCCACACTTCGGAGTCCATTAAGTTAGTAACACTCTGTCACCAATTTCCTACAAGATATAATGAAAAAATTGAATGTGAAGAAAAAAGTAGATACCTAATAAAAATATATCTTACACAACATTTATTGAATAATAGTGTGACAACTAGAGAATTAAAATAAATACTAACAAATCTCACCAGATTACTTTTACTCTTTGTTGTATAGCTGCCCTACAATGTCTTTTTTCAATATCTCACTAACGATTGTTGAACAGATTCGCTACTTAGGACTCCTTTTTTGAAAAAAGACTTACTTGGAATCTCCATACTAGACTAAAACGACAAGAAACTAATCGTAGATTTCGATTACTATAATCCCTACTTGACAAACGCTCTAAACTTCTAATTTACTACATAAAATCTTAAACTGAATGATAATCAGACCAAATTGGACATACGGAATTGGGCTCCACCAAACCATTGAATTCCTCTTGTATGGAATTCTTACAATCCCAAATCCTCCGTAATGTTCCTTATTACGTCACAAATAAACTTATCAATAAAGACCTCAACGTTGTAGATTTGGTCTGAAATAGGTATACGCCCTTTCATTTCAAAATCCTTCCCATCCAAACCCATTAGTTGTTAATCTCTTATCCTTAACAATCCCTGATTATTCTCAGACGCATCTGAAAAAAAGATGGCCACGGGATCTTCTAATTAAATCAATGATTGAAGTACCACCATTGGGTGGTTCCTTCACAAGATAGCATATGTTTTGAAACATATCAAATTTACTTGTATTTCTTTTTTACAGTTGTAAATTTCAATCCATAAATAAAAAATATGTTTTTTATGTGTATGAACTACACTTATTTATTTCATTAATAAACAAATGTGGAATTCCGCTTAGTTTTACAAATGAAGTTAATAGAGAAATTGATTAAATCCATTCATTCTCAATTTACCACCTGATGCTATTGTAGCAGTAACCCCAAATTGAACAAGCCTTGTTTACAACTTTAATTATACACCTTTATTAGTGTTTTAGAGGTTTATTTTTTACTCTGATATTTCCTAATAAAAGTGAGGGATAAAAGGAATTTTTAAGAAATTTATGGTTATGTGAGGTCACACCCCTGGTTCGATTGGGCGGCGGAGCTAAGCTTGACAAAGCTTTGTGGTTGGCCAACTGTAATGGGCGCCTTTCTTCCCACAGCCTCGCTCTGGTGAGCATGATCAAATGAGACGTTAACCGAACCCTATAGAAAACTTAGCCCGTATTAATCTTTAGCAATAATTAGCTACCAACTTAATTAATTATCAGTAAAATATACATTAATTAGTCAATAAATTAAATTTATTAGTATTATAAATAATATTCATTATTTCTAAAAAAAAAAATAAATAACCCTGAAACCTCTCTCAACCAGCATACGGTTTAATAAGTAAATAAATGCTGTTTCTTCAATGTAAATGTAATTAAATATATGCCTACATGTATAATATAAATGTATACATGTAAATATTATTACAATTTAGGTTCTATGACACCTTATACTTTTTAATATCTAGTTGGGTTTAGTGAAAATAACTCCCTTATTAAAATATTCTTTGTTTAGAACAGATAAATATTGGGGTAACCGCGAGTTGTCAGCCATTTAAGAATCTCGAACCCATATGCCACGAATATATATCTGCAAAATAAATCCTACATTATACAAGATGAAGGAATCTGCAGTGTCTGTAAACAATATATTTGTAATATATATGTAAATAATATATCAACAATATATATTTAACAGCCTACACCATCTTCTTCTCCAGTGCCTATCATCTAAAGTACATAGAGAGAGGTACCTGCAGCAATATATATCCGATTTACCTCCTTATGTTAATGTGGAAAACATTCTCAATAGAGACTATTGAGAAATAGAATCATATTTATTTATTTTTATTATATGTAGCCAATATGTACTCTAATACCGAAACGATACTATTCCTTACAAATTGGACTCTTCTTACTTTAAACTTTTTTTATTAATAATACTTTTTTTATTTATTGATAAATATTACAATCTGCCACACAGTTGTGGGCAATAGGTAATAGTGATGAATGATCTCATACATACTAAAATAA
>NW_027114928.1:129147-129654 GCF_000696795.3 Halyomorpha halys
AAAAAAAAAAAATAAAATAATATAGTCTCTAGTCACATTTACACTCTATTATACAATATTTACACAATCAACCTGAGGATCCCTGAGCCCACTCTATTCCCCACGTGTGAGGGGTAGAGCAGAGCCCATAAGATCCCAACGCATCCCTCTCACCGCATCGCTGGTAGTGAGTCAGTGGAGGCTGAGCAAGTGCGCTAAAGCCGCAAACTTAAACATTTAATTGTCAATCATAACAAATATGAGGCAACAGTGGTTTACCATTAGAAAATAAATACTGGACAAAGTAGGACATAATGTCGTGTAATATAAATAAGATAATAGAAGACAACAATGTTAGGTAATTATAGCAATTATAATAAAGCTCATTAGTTATTCCAATCTAAAGATTAGATGTATGCAATGTATATTGCTGCGCACCTAAAGATCGCCCCAAAACTACGTGTTTTAATTAATGAGTTCTGAATAGGGAATTTAACAATGAAGTTATTTTCACTATATAAATAAATA
>NW_027114928.1:131889-132917 GCF_000696795.3 Halyomorpha halys
TATTTTAAAATACAAAAGTCCCTAGGATTATTCATATTACTTTTTTTAACAAGGGTGTCGTACTTTAGTAGCTAGGTCTATACCTCAACTATAAAATGTTACCCATACATAAATTGTTTTATGTAAATTAAAATTAAGGTTCAAGTTCTTGATGCACAATGAATATCCTTCCAATGTTATCCAGCTTATATTGACGGTTCAGCGGTATACTATTAACAGCTCTGTTGAAGCTCTAGAGGCATACTAAAATCTGACAAGTGGAGTGTTCAGTGGTGTAACAAAATTGGCCTCTTGACGGTGTTATAGCGAACACTAAACATATTTGTAACAGTGTCAAAAACTAAACTCCCTAAAAACACCTTATAAAAGTGTGATACTGAACAGAATAAAAGTATCAATAATAGGACTAACACTTTAAGATAAGATGACGTGCATATAGGTAGTTTTTACCTATTTTGTGAGGTATTTCTTCGTAACAAATATAAATTTTGAATTTATTTAAATGTAGAGTTATTTATATCTAATATTTCTCTAAATGTTTTTTTTTCAACACAAAATCTTACTGGTTGTAGATGTATGATTGGTTATTTACAAGAGCTTTTTTTTGGATTTTTTTATTATTAGTAGTTTTATTAATAGTTGACAGGGTCCATTTTCTAACTCAATTATATAGATATAAAACATAAATGGTATAAGTGTAATAATCAAATATAAATTACACTTAATCAATTATAAATTATTGTTTTTTGAAGACGTGATATTATTGAGTTTCTATGGTTATGTGATGTTTATGTTTTTCTAATTCGTTATGTGTACTTGATGATGGCATGACCGCCGAAACTTCGGATTTCGTACTCAAAACAAACACCTTCAGAATCTCAATCTTGTAACAACTACTTGACAATTAGACATATATTCGAGTTCTGACCATGTTTCACTTCGTACCTCAATAGCTTGGGATTGAGCCCAAATATTTCAAAAGCTCATAGAGACGATAATAAAACAGTGTAACATCAGGACGAAAATAT
>NW_027114928.1:135760-179749 GCF_000696795.3 Halyomorpha halys
ATAATAATTAATGAAAAAATAATAATAAAACAAATGCAAACAAAAATAAATAAGAAATTAATAGTGTTGATGACCAGCCATGTTTTACGCCACTAAACAAAAACAAAGAACTTTGAATTTTAAATTATATTTTTAGTGAAATAACTTGGCCTGATAATTATAAAACAAAATAAGGCAAGAGGGAGACATTAGCAAATGGTACATTCTTCAGGTATGAAGTTACATTAAGCTCCAACTATGTTTCAAATAGAACTATGAAAGGATAATTGTAAGTCAAGGACAGAATCTAATTTCAATTAATATTACTAGAGAAACCCACTTCCAAACATGATCAAGGTTTATAAAAAAAAAAAAGTCTACAATCTATAAAAATGAGAGTAGTATTGCAGAAAATGAAGAGTAGATTATATTTTTGAAACGAGTTATGAACCCGTTTTCTCAGCAAACATTACAGAAGCAACAACATTATTTCAAACCAATTTTGGATAAGTTCATAATTTGATACTGAGTGAAGTTTGGAGAGAAATAGTCGTATATTTGAGGAGGGTGAAGTTGGGAAGGGACATAGGGAACAGAAGATCCACCGAAAGAGATCGAACGAACTAAACTTCCTTAACTCCCTCCCGGTGCCTGGGAGAGTTTACACTCTTCGGGCGGCCCTTTCTGTGTAAATTCCTCCAGGATCTCCCCTTTTAATTAAATCCTTTTCCTGAAATATTTCCACCTTTTCCCAACAGCCTCCGCTTAAGGAAGTTTCAAATAAAATAGAGATTAGACGGTTACAAAATTTACGGAATTCCATTACAGCTATTCTTCAGGTACAGTAATATCATGATTCCCCACACTTATGAGCGCCACAATTTTTAACGCGAATGTAACATAAATCCTGTTATGATGTAATAGAATAAGAATAAATGAACATTAAAATAAACACTGAAATATTATACAATTGTTCATTATTTAAATCAGTTTATTCTAAAAGAAATTAATCAACAAAAATGTCCAAATTTTTCTCTTTCACGATTTTCTTTTCCGCGAACTCGAATTCAAACATTTTTTCCTGTATCTCTACAAATATTGAAACGTTATCATATTTTTCTTTCAACGGTTTTAAATTTTTTGTTTAATTTAGTCTAGTCGGATCATATTTAATTAACTTTTAAAATAACATCTTGAATGTTCCAGAAAGTATATAATCCTTTAGATACATACTATTTTTAATTTTAATAGTTTTAATTCATGAAAATCGAAAAAAAATAAAATCCCTAACACTGTTAGAAATATTCGTAGTTTCTTTAAAAAAAAATGCCTACTAAATGCTCGATCTTGCAGACACCAATAATCCTTAACTACATACCTTCCTCTACACAACTCCATCTAATCCTGAATCTTGTGAGTCCGAACACAACCATCTATGTTTCAGCCAAGAGATGTTTTTTCCAATTACCATTTTAGTAATTTATTCCTTATCCGGACAACTTTACACTTCTATTTTAGCCATTGTGATGATACCCATTATCTTCAATCATCTTAAACAGACACAACAATTGATTCGTCATCGTGAACTTCAATATTTTTAAAATCCTTGAGGCATTTTCCCTCCATAATATAAGCTCACACATTTCGCATCCTCAATAGTAACAATAATAGTCTTTCAATTAAGTTTCAGATTTTTGAGCAGGTTGCGCGAACTGAATAAATCTACAACAGGAAAATAAAAAAATCTGGTTTGATTTGGTTAAAATTAACAAAAATATTCCTAGTCCTAATTTTATTTAAATTAACTTTTCCAATCATAATTGTATATTGATGATAGACCGTATGTAAATTAGAAGGAAATGCGACGAATGATCCAAATAGATCTTGAGAAAATACATCACCACCGTTTGGTCACGTGTACAAAGGAATTGGGTCGTACCGGGGTACCTCCCTCCCAGAGGCAATGGGATTGACGACTTCATATGTTCCTTTCTATGACGTCAAAGTTGGGTTTATTATCGTGGATTGCACCGTAGATGATCCACGAAAGGCTAAATTGCAAATTAAAAGCTGACGCACTCATAAAAAAAATATTTTCCTCAGTTAGACATTGAACAAACCACCTTAATTACGAATATTTTGTTTACGGGTGTGAAAGCTCAGTGAGCCTCGGCTAACTTTCAGCCTTGGGCGAAGAGGGCGCTCCTGAAAGGGCGACGGACGCAGGAAGAGAACAAGCACTCTCAGGCCAAACCGAAAACAGGAAATGTTTATCCTGTATCAAAGCCTAACAGAACACGGACCGAGTAAACATTGCTTCAAAGGTTTTCATTGCAGCGACTTATAGCCTCTGTGACAGGCAAACGACACCAACATTCAACCACATTCCATCCGACAGCAAGGTGAATTCAAAAGGGTATAGTTTATTCTGAAGAAGTGAAGAAGAATCGTTGAAAAAAAAACAACACATAGATCAATAAAGAAGTTTTGTCACCTTAACTTCTATTAAAAGTGGCAAAATAATTGTTAAACAAAAGTTTATGACATCTCCATTCGTAGAGAAAATTTGATACATCTTAGAATAAATAAAACTAAACTGAAATATCTTTTGGAATAAAGTACTATTATAATAAAAGTGATAAAATTTTTGAAGAAAATAAAACTAATAATATGATGGAAATAAACTTTAAGTTGTGACGTGAAATTTACAGACACGACAGGTGAAGTAATATGAAACGGGTCACAGAGTTCGTTTTTATTTATTTAATTAAAAATTATCTCCAGACTTTAACCTTGTAATATTTATTCTTTTTTAAAAAATTGGGACAGTCTGGGTAGTGGCCGACAAAAGTAAAACTTCTAGAAATGAAATAAAGTATACAAATTTTATCACAATGATATTTATTTTACAAAAATGCCATAACATCTTTATTTATTTTATTTTCTTATTTGATTATAATGATTAAATTCTTTTTTATTTAATTAAACTATTTGTGAAATTATATTATAAGTTTACATAATCATTAGTAATTGTTAATATGATTGGGTTGTGATAGCTAAGATAAGAAATATAAATATTTGATTCAATGTTTTCAATATGTCAAATACATTTTCAATCACCATTTTAACTCAGTGTAGCATCAAGCAACACTATCTAGAATTATATCTAATTATAAAGTGGATGAAATACTAAACACATCGAGCGTTACTCCGCACTACTACTGTTGCATCTAAAGCGTTCACGAAATCAATTTACTGCCGTATAATTGTTTTGTTTCTTGAGTAACAGAACGTCAGTAATGATGCTTTAAGTCAATAAATTCATCTATATTTCATACCAAAAGATTTTTCTTGATAAATGACTGATTTAATTTTTCATAATGTCAAGGTCTCTCCTTAAAGTCTAAAACTGACAGAATTCAACAGTATCAAAAATTTCTCAGCATGAAAAGCTTCTCTATGATCTAATCTGACCTAACAATGAATCAGTCTTTAATCATGAGCTCTATTGAAGGCTCTTATGCACCAAAAATGAAAATAATGTATGACTTGGGGATAGCGAATCCGCCACAGCGTCTTAAAAAATGCATCAACCGAAATTTTGTAGAAAAATAGGTTAATGCCTAATCTGTAAAATTATGTACATATTAGAACTAATAACTCAACAACAAAAATCTGAAAATAATGTAAATCGCTTCTAAAGTAACAGTTTTTTCTTGCCCTTGTATGAAAATTGTGTGTAAGGTATAACATTTTTATAGTTTAAATTAATAAAAAAATTGTACTGTACCTAAAGAATTGAAAATGTTAACAGGATAGAGAAAAAAGAATATTTTGTTGCTTAATATACGGAAAATAAATACATAAACAATAATAATAAATACATAAGTATTGCTCGATTAAACTATCTTAAAATCTCCTTCTTCTTCCTTTTTTAATCTAATATTTCAAAAGTGATATAGGACCATCGTTCCCCGGGGGTCTTAGCGTTGCGGGTCGGGCGTGGAAGGATTGCGTTTTTTTGTGTTGATCTCCTCTTGTGACTACTTTTTTGTGACTACTCTCTGTACTGAACCCCTGACCCTTCATGGGTTGTAGCTGTACAGATTCTAAATTTTTTTTTAATAATTTATAATGATACATTAATTAATAATAATAGTCAATAATACTTGAGAAATATTAGCGATGGTCTGTTTACAAAAAAAAATTATATTGGAAATTTACCAGTACCATCTCAGTACAGTTTTTACTAAACATAACCGGTAATCACGAACTTTTTAATGTTAGTTTACATCAAGTAATTGAGAAAATTCATCACTAAAAATACTTTTGCAAATTACAAATTTTTTGTTCGATAAAATATCTGGTAGTAAACGTTTTGCCCACTGAGACCTAACTAAAAGTGAAACATTTTCATGAATTCTTACAATAGTCACCGGTTTCCTAAATCAATAAAATATTTGGCCGAAGGGTAAATTAAGCGCCTACGAAGATGAAATTCAGCTCATTCTCAAGACTGAACCAGGAAACTGGTATGACTTGGGGCTAGCGAATCCGCCACAGCGTCTTAAAAAATGCATCAACCGAAATTTTGTAGAAAAATAGGCTAATGATTAATCTGTAAAATGATGTACATATTATAACGAATAACTCAACAACAAAAATCTATGAGAAGCATTCCAAAACTGAAAGACATTTTTAAAAAAATCTTTTCAGAGTTCATAGCAGAATCGAAATAAACAATGAAGAAAAAGGTATCAGTGAATTTCCTCAGACGTAAGGCAACCTAATTTTTTTTCCCTTAGTTCCTGAAAAAATCATTATTTATAAAAAGTGAAAGTGGATTAACTTTTGATTAAATTTTCATCAAATAACTCTTGAGAAAAAAATTATTTAAGAAGCGTTTCGAAAATACAAGACATGTTTTCACAATACAAAAAATAAAAAAGCTTTTTAACAGTTCAAAGCTGAATCAGAATGAACGATTATATTTCCCCTAAGAAAAAGATATCCCTGAATTTCCTCAGACACCAGGGAACCTGATTTTTTACCACTTGGACCCCACCCCTTCCGGCTACTCCATTATCCACCCCTGCTCAATTTCCTTATCACAATGGTACCAACATTTCTCTCTGATCTCCGCTCAGCTTATGCACTCCCCTCGGTAATATACTTTTATTGCCTTACCAGATCAAATAACCACCGGCCTGGTGAGATAAATTGAACCGAATGAAATTTATGTCACTTTCTTTTTTTTTTCTTCTTTATTATACCTTCTACCGAGGGAATGAAAAAACCCTCTAATATATAACAAATTTCTTGGTAAAATTACTATGAAAGGTATATTAAATAAACAAATATTCATAATATCACAGTATATTTTTCACAATAATACATTCTTCACTTATTTCTTAAGTTAAAAACGTCTTCTTCCAGTCAAATTCATCGCTGAAACCGTAACATATATAAAGAAATCTTGGACAAAGTTGGCGCCCTACTCTTACAATTGAATAGGTGATCAGAAAAATCTTACAGTTACAGACACCAATATTTTGGAAAAACAACAGAAACAGCTTAGGCCAAATCGTAAAGGGTTGTAGGTAATCGAAAAAGAGAGATAATTAAAGTGTGACTGACTCTGAATCTATGTAAAATATTTAAAAAATCAGAACCAGATGGTACTTCAATTTAATGCTATCGGTGATATAATAAATTTTCAGCACTCGTTTAAACAGCATCATATTATGATTCGACAATATAACACATTAGTAGATTATATAGCTTTTTCGATAAAGTCAAAACATTGGGTCAGGAAGTTTCTTAAAAAGAAACCAAGCCTGTAAGACAAGACTGTAAGGACTACTATGTATATTAAAAACAATTATTCCTACTAACTACATCTTAATTGTCATATTTAAAGGATAGACATTTCCGTGTAAAAATAGATTCCTAGTCCTATAATATAAAACGATTAAATCTGGCGTACCTCAAGGTAGGGTATTAGGTCCTACACTTTCAAATATATGCTACTCAGACATCCCAAAACATAATAGGAAACCATAATGGCAACATTTGCTAATGAGGAAGCTATTCAAGCATCCAACAATGATGCTACTAAGGCTTCACATGCTATCCCAGAGCATCTGGATGACACAGCTTATTGGATCTGATTAGATAAATGTAATATATAAATAACGAGTTAAAGAGCCTATTTTTGTCTTCTGGTGCTTTTTAACAATATTCCGTTTCAATATTGTACGTGACATTGTACGTCATTTTTGTCAATACTTGGACATAATACTGACAGGGGCAAACCAAAAAAAAACATATAAGAAAAGAAATTCTGCTTTCACACTATCACTAACAACGGTTGTACAAGGAAGTGATTTGGTGAGAATTACGCTCCACCACCAGATTTTTATCCAGTTAAAGGTACCCAATTTAGGAGGCTGGGTGGACCCCAGGAGGGCTCCAGAATCCACAAGATTTGACTAACGGCTGCAGTGTAACAGAAAATAATTGTCAGCCCAGCCGGATTCGAACTCGGGTCCTTGGAGTTAGTAGACACAGGCCTTACCCCACGGTTACCCGCGATCCCTGAATTCCACAACATTCTGAATCATAATTCTAATCCATTGCCTCAAGAACTATCTGCTACCATTAACCCTCACAATTCACCCAGTAGACTATTGGCCATAGTCTGGCAGGCCAAGAGACACTGATCATGTTATATATCTGATATTGTTATAATTCATTCCTTTTATTCACTTTAATTATTATGTAAAAGAGACTAATAGCCTAAAATGTGACTAACTCTAAACTTATATGCTTTCATCAATGCCGCTCAGAGTTAAATATATAAAATTAAACACTGCTGAATTTAGTTCCCATGTTTTGTTTTTGAACACCTTTTAATTCGTTTCCAAATTAAATTTTTTAGGATCTTTTTTTATCCTATTTGGTTAACACAACTATTGAAAATATTCCGATCGTTGAATTTATAAGAAGAAGACACTAAAAACCATGAAAAATGACAGGGTAAGACAAAATTTGATTATATCAAAAGATATTTCTCTAGCACCAACTCAATCCAAATATAAACTTGCTACTGGAACTCCGAATTAAGAACTAGACCTCAATACTCCAGTGTGAAGAGCAATCTCTCAACTCACCGACATAGAGAGTTTCTCAACTAAATGATAACTTGTAGCCATCATGAAACAACAAACATGCCTGTCAACAATGGGATTATGCTTTCAAAACACAAGTAGTATAGAAAACCTCCATATTTGAAATATCCTTTATAAAGTTACTTATGGTTTCAAAACCCACTAATTTAATAAAATTAAATGTTTATCAGCGGTATAGATATGATATTTCATAAGATCGAAAAATCCACTATGTGATTCCTATAATAGGAAAACAAATTAAATAAACTTATAATTCCAAAAATATAAATCTTAAATCATCTTTTTCTGTTCAATTTCATGGTTTTATATCAAATACATGACAATCTTAGTAAAGCCTAACCTTTCCTTACCAACAATTAGATTCCACCAAAAAAAGTTTTGAAAATAAAACGATAAAAAATATTGCTTAATATAGAGTTGTTCAAGATCTTTTAATCGCATAAATTAATTTCACTTACAGTTATTTTATTTATTTATATTTCTTAATATCAACTATTGCTATTAGATCAGTTTATGTAGATGTTAGTAATATCCTTGAGAGTTCAGTCAGTATGCACAGGAAAACATCATCTGCTCTGTGGAGTGCTTATATTAATATAATTAAAAAAATATATTAAAAAAACTATAATACTTCATAAGTCCAAAAAACATTCTAATGACTTTTCGAATCAACCATCGTTTCGAAAAAAAAATTTTCTGACTTCAAGAATCCTTTCAAGACATCATTCGATTTTTTTTATCTTTCTGGATGAAAGAAATGGTTCAATTACAACATGTTTTTGAACTTATGAGGCAGAGATAAAGCTAAGATATTCGGATCAAAAATACTTTCATGATCCCTCTATCAAAGAGCAGTAAGCGAGTGTGTTAAGGTTTCACTTTAGCAACCTCTAAAATGCTGCAGCGCTACGCTGGTCCCATTCGGCATGGATGGGTTGACTTTCATTTTTTGGAGGGAACGAAAACTCGACCTACTCTGGATAGATTAGGGCGGTAAATTGTAGGATAAGCCTCTCGTATGTCAGAAATTGTCAGGAAGGAGGGACAAACAAAGAAATTAATAAACCAATGGGATCACAGTTCTAAAATTTTTAACAGCCGGAGAGAAATTAGTTCAATGAATACGAAACGATAGTTACCAAAAGTACCAACAGATGTTATGTTCCAGACAAAAGATTATCCCCCATCGACAACGGTGTATAATGATCGACTAATGCTGAAAAAGTATAAATCAGCTTTCCAACAATACCTCTCCAGAAATTATTGAATTTTAGAGATGGTCCTTGATCAAACAATTGCGAGAGATGTGTATTGATCAGCACAAATGGATGGAAATTTAATAAAGGACATTTCATCTACTACTCACATGGGCAATATTGAAAGCAATTTAGTAGATAACAAATTACATTATTGCAGAATGAGCCATTACAAGGAACTACTTATCCCTCATAAACGGATAACAAAACTCAGGATCACGACTAATTCAATTCATAAATCCAGGAAATGAACGTAACATTAGAACAAAATAAACCTAATAATAATAACAGCTACCAAACAGTTACAGCACATTCCTCAAAAATCTGACCTTTTTTAAATAAAATATTTTCTAAAGAGACAAGCCACATTGAAGAGCCACTGAGCAAAATATAAATTAAATCGAACAATATAAATCCTTGAATTTAATTTTTTTATTTTTTTTTTAATAGAAGTGCAAGAATTCGGTATAATTTATTTTATTTTATTTATTTATTGATATTTACAACTGTATAAAAAAATACAACAAGTAAATTTGATCATAATGACATAATGATATGATACAGGATGTAGAGGAACTACCCAGTAGTATAACTCTAAAAACAGTTTACAATATAAGGTCACGAGGCCATCTTCTTTTCAGGCGCCTCGGAGGATTGCCAGGAATGGAAGAGGATTAGGTTTTAGAAACTAGTGGGTTTGGGTGGTTAGGGAGTTTATTATGGAAGGAATAATATCGGGTTCGGGCTAGATCGGTTACATAAGGAACATTTAGGTCTTTATGGATGGTTTTATTACTAACAAAATAAGGAGCATAGAGGATTTTACGAAGGATTTTGGATTGTAACGGTGTAATTTAAATTATGTTTTGTGATCTGTAATTTTTGTATCCACTTAAACGTTTAAAGCACTGTCTAATTAGTTGTATTTCGCTATCCTTTGATGCCAACCTATAACCAACCCGAATAGTACATGATAGTTCATAGCGATAATTCTGACTGACAGTTATCGTCACAAACGATAAAAAATTTGTAAGTTCCTCACCAAAGAATCCAATACGTAAGTGAGATTTAATAGAGAATGTTATAAAGTCCTTTTGACACAAATTACAGCTTGCTGGCTGCATTAGGATCACTTTTTTTTAAAAAAATACTACCACTATTAATGAGAAATAAGGAAACGGTGAGTTTTAGGATAATATGGCATTAGCTAAATAGTTGAAGATTTCTACAACTTTTTTTTTTTTTTGGAATTTTTCAAGAAAACATTCTCACAGAATTCAATCGTTTAATACATTGTGAATTTAATTTTTTTTTCTTAATGTCTCTGTTTTTCATTCATTGTTCTTGACGTTTCAGATTACATTTTTCCTAGCCGACTTACTAATTAGTAGATCAGTACGTAACTGGTTAAGTTATAGTACGTACAGAATAAGTTTTCATGTAAAATTAAGACTAATTGTAAATACGACAAAATATAATTTTTTCTGAGGTTAGAAAATCAACAAGGAAGAAATGAGGAAAAAAGTAATCCAGAAGATGGGAATAAAAACTAAAGACAATAAAAAAAAATAGAAGACGAATTTCATAAATATTATTTTACTAAGTAAATATGCATAATATGTACATATAAATTATATGCATGATGTTCGTATCTATTTTAAGTAAATATTAACAAATCACTTTTTCCCAAGAAACAAAACTTTAATCACTCCATAGACATTCTGATCCAGCCATCCCAAAAGAGTTTTTGGTTAAGTTTGAAAGCATAAATTTAAATAATTGAACTTGAGTGCTTTTGGACTATCCTACTTCTACCATGACAAAAAATAAATTAATAAACACCGCACCACACACATTCAAGTAATTTACGAGTGTCTCAAGTTGACTTGGATTTTCCTATTCAAGAGACTAATTTTACAGCCTAATATTCTGAGCACGTTCATGTGTTTTGCTGAACCCTATATTCGACTACAATGTTCAGATTTCAACTCAACTCATGTTCATCATTTAGAAACTTTTAATGAAAATGAATGTTCTTATCCATAAATGGTTACTTAGTAAATCAAATAATAAATATCTAAAAAAAAAAAAAGGTAAGAGAAATGGATTTTTTTTTAATACGATTCGGTATAATATTCGTACATTTATACTATACATTTACCCTCAGATTTATTTTATAGGAAAATAGCTGAACCAGGAACAAAATAGTTTATTTATTATATTAAACAATATAGAGCAATAAACTATACAACACTAAGAAATAAAAATATTATATTATGGGTTCTTGCTCGGTTGGTTGAATCAGTTTACCTCCAGCGTAGAGATTAGGAAGGACCGAGGCATTATTTTCTTATCTGTTATGAAGGGGATGCAGCACTGGGTTCATGTCCTGAATTTAGGGTCGGCTCCACCACGGAGCTCAGCTACCGAGGGAATTTTAAGATCCACTACCTTAGGACTTTTACGCCAATATTTTCTGTTTAAAAAACCATTTTTATTTATGATTTTTTTTATTGATATTAAAAATATATACATCTACTAAATGTGATGTGAGTTATATTACAATGGCATGATCAAGTCTTCTGGAGAATTAACCCAGTGATAGAACTTCAATAACAATTCTCTTGTAGGAGGTCCAATAAAACCATCTTCTTTTCAGACGCTAAGGACGATTCTCAGATATTCAAGAAGAAGAAAAATAAGAAATAAGTGTTTCTTATGGAGTTTGGGTGGTTAGAGAGTTTATCATGGAAGGATTGATATATGGGTCTAGCGAAATCGGCAACATTTGGAATATTGAGCTTTATTTGTGACGAAGTTCATTTCGGATTTTACGAAAGATTTTAGTTTGTAAGAAATAGATATAAGAGGAACTTGATGGTTCCTCAGTTCAACTCTGTAAGTCCAAATGCCATATTAGGGTCATGTAAATAAGTCTTTTATAGTTAATTGGATGCTTAGATCTCTTGTTTATGAAGTTATGATATTCCTAATCGACGAGCAGTTTCCTATCTCTTATGAGGATTCCAAGATAGTCGTTTGTACTTAAGTAGTACTGAAGAGCGGATCAGTTCAACTGGAATAATTGGAGTGTTTTTAAAGGATAATGTAGGGCAGGAAGTCAAGTCATAGGTTTACGACGAAGGGTGAAGGTAATTTGACGGGGTTTATTTTAATCCTACAGTTTTTACATCACCCTTCAAGGGTTTTGATGTGAGATTGGAGGGTTTAGGATACAATTGATGGGCCATTAATCAATGATAGCACACATGTACCATCGGCATATGTAGTAAGAACAGTGTTGTGATGGGTTTGGATCAGCTGCATAAAGTATAAATTGTGTAAAGGATTGACCCAATAATATTGCTCTGAGGAAGAGAGGAATAAGCACTATTGTGATTTACTTTGAATAATCTGTCAGTGAGATAGGAACGGATAATGAAAAGTAAGAATTTACAGATCTTGTATAACAGTCCTTAATGTCCTAATTATTGAGCCAACGAGCAGTTGAAATGCAATAAGAAACCAACCAACATGTTTGTGAGATTTGTGTTTGTGAGCTACATCGATATATTTTTCAAGAATTTTGATTTCACGACATAAACTTCAAGGCACAGCATTCCTATATATCTGTATTAAATAAAAATAGAGACTTATGTTTCTGTTGAGAAATAAAAAAAAAATATCGATTAAACTTATAGAACAAGACAAAAACATAATGTCCCATGGTTCATTACCTCATGATGTGGTTCAATTAATATATTTATGAAGTCCAATTAAACCTAACAATTAAGGCAAAATCTATTCCATATTCGTAAATATTTACGAACACCTTACACAGCCCGTCGACAACATAATATATACTATATCATATAGTTTATCAACTTTTGCCAGCCCCTGGAGGCTACCTGAGTTGCCACTCACCAAGGTGGGAGTGTCAAGATTCATTCTTCGGGTCCGCTGAAAAATGAATGTTAAACTGCCTCAGGTGGGAATCGAACCCACAACATTCCGAACCGAGCGCACTGGGACCTGCGCCCCAACCCGCACGGCCCTCTTGTTCATTATATTTTATCTGTAAATATCATATACTATAATTATGCAACCAATTCAATTTTCAACAATAATATGACAGCGTTTGTAAAATACTTATAAAATACATTATAATATCAGTTTATTAAAATAACGTATATATTTATTATTTGAACTTTAAATCTCTTTTTTTTTTTACCTTAACATCTCATTCGTTGCAGATTTGACCCAAAACAGATATGCGTCTTTTTATTCCAAACTCCTTAACCATCCTAACCCATTAATTCTTAATCTTTCATCCTTAACAATCCCTGATAATCCTCCGAGGCGTCTGAAAAGAAGATGGCCACGGGACCTTCTAGTTTAAATTAATGTTTGAAGTACCACCAATGGGTGGTTCCTTCCCAAGATTTTCAAGTGTATATGAAACATACAACATATTTACTTATTGTATTATTTTGTACAGTTGTAAATTACAATAAATAAATAATAAAAAAAATATCTCATTTTGACCCTTTCTCTTAACTGAATTTATTTCTCTCCAATATTCCATCCACAATGGCAATATCCAGGAGAATATTAAAATATTTTCCTTTCTTACCAACATTTTATTCATCATATTAAGTATTTTACAGGGTCATAGGTAAATGATATAAAATATTAAGTAAATAAAACTGTTAAAATAAAAACGGAAAATACCATCATCCTATAATTATAAAATATAAATTATATATCTTTAATAAGGAAACAAAATAATCTTAATCGTGATCTACATTCTCAAAATGGAAAGTTGTAGAAAAAAGAAAATTTTCAAATCCATGAAACCATCACGATAAAGTGAGATACTAAATAAACATAAATATAAAACAATCCCAATAATCCACATTTAGTCCTCAATTTATAGCTTTTATGTATCAAAATATTTCATAAATGCTGTTTCATGAACATTAACATTTTCCTTACCTATGAAATGAAGTCTTTAGCAGCAAAACTGGTAGGCTGCGAAATGGTTAATAATACAAGAGGAAACGGTGCTTAGGGAATGAGTACTCCCTGGGAGCTGAGATTTCTCCCATGTGGCACGGCGACAAACTCTCCCACTGCGCTAACTTTTTCCCACAAGAACATTTCATAAAAGAATTCCCCAACTTTTAAGTTCTCTTTGTTCCATGTTTGTGCCCTTCGAGGTACAAACACTTCCGGTTTCGTGGCTTACCGAGGAAAGCTTCTAGTATAAACAGCGTGCCGAGATAAACTAGCTAGGTTATTTTTGAACTTTTAGAACAATATGAAAAGTGAAAACTATGAATATTAACATCCCATTAAAAGAATTTAATTTTTACATATTTTCTCCGTCAACTGATTTTTAAAATTCATCAACTTTAGAGTTTATTCCATGTTTATTCCATTCAGAATATTTATCAAAATACATTTTCATTTAATAAATTCAAAATAAAATTTGAAAATAACTTTGTTTATTTAGCTATAAATGAAATCTAAAGTAACTAAAAAAAAACGAAAACAAATTTCTGAAAACTTCATAGAACTAAATACTATTACATATGCCTATAAAATACTATTATTAATATTAAATACTAAATAAGTTTATCCTCTCTGTTATTGATGAAGTAGTATTTTAGTTAGAAAATGGCCAAAATGAAAAATATCCAATGACTGATCTGTTCAAGGCCATTAATAATCATGTGATAGTAGTCAGTATGTATAAGATATTTAATTGTTCATTTCGTATAATTAAAGGTTAAAAATAAATATTTTATTAGTTTATATATAATCTATTCACTTTCTTGAGACTGGTTATTATTGTTTAAATAAAATAAATTTTCTCCTATCCAAGGCTCAAAACAATCTATACATATTTATAAGTCCAACGTTTCGGCCAATTCGCCTCAAGGGCAATCTTAAATATAAATTTAAAACCACATCACTTTAAAAAAAAAATTATGCAGACTATTCTGCCCAGGTCAATAATTTCAGAATTTTATAGAATAATCTAAAATTACCCTATTTTGTCAATTTTTCATATCAAATTAAAACTTTTAATCACAATCAATTTACACTATTATTTATACTTTCTCACAACAATTTATCAAAAAATTATTGAAAAAGAATTATCAGATAGTTATTCTATGTACATTATCCAGATTTTAAAAAATTGTATACATTATTAGTCATTTATCAATTCCAATTAGTAAATTTTCTTGGTACAACTTTTATTCCATTACTTTTTCAAACGACATAATCCCATCACATCAAAAACTGCATTTTTAGAAATGATAAAATAGTGTAGTAGATATTAAATATAATAATAAAACATAACACAATTTAATATCTGGTGTACTACACGATCAATGCCAAAATATCTGGCGTAAGAAATCAACTTCTGATTAACTCTAAACTTTCAATAATTACAAACAAAAATGACACAAACGCTGATTTCATAACATAAATGTAACTTCCTTTGAAAGGCTTTATTAATTGTTGCGTATAAATAAATATAAGTACAAAAAAGTGAAACCATCTTAATTTTACCTCTTGCACTAATATAAGTCATAGCTATATGTTATATGTTATATTTATTTATAAGCGGAAGTAATAATTAAATACCTCTGACGGCGTCCTATTACACTAAACCCACAATGCAATTAAGTCGTGCCGGCTAAAGCATACCTGAAACAGATAACAAAGTGAACCATTAATAAAATGCTCCAGTATTTATTACAGTTATAATTTAGTCATTGAATATAAATAAATAAAGAGCTATATAAATAAAAGCATTGTTTGCCAAATTTCTGGGAAGGAATCCTTACGACACAACCAATTATAATGCCAGTCTTGAGCCATTTTTTGGGGAGTATTTAGAAGGTTTCTCTCTTCTTCGAAGCCACAATGGTCTCCAGTGACCGATCTATAATCTGGTCGTTATGGGAATTTTATGACCAATCAGTATAGTGTCTATTAAATATAATAATATTAAAAATACATAGTACATTTTAAAAATAAAAATCAATACTCTAAATATTTAGATCCAACTTTTAGTTTCGTTAATAGACGTGTAAATGCCTCATTATATATTGATCCTAGCATTCATTAAAATAAATTATCATGCATAAATTATAAATATCATTCTGCTCCTCGACTTTTAGTCACGATTTTTTAAAGTAATGCTAAAAATAAAGGGAATCCTGTGATGTGGATAGAAACAGTTAGCAAAAATAAAACAATATATATCTTTATTTTCTTTCAAGAAATTTAGGAGCATTATTGAGTATTGTTATGGAGAAGATGTTACGATCTAAAGGACTTAATTGATATTCCAGTCTGTTGATTACAGATAGATATATGTATTTTGATAAATAATTTACATTCAAAGAATTCTGGTTGTACCCCGCAAGAATTTGATGGATTGTTTGGACCTCGAATTTTAACGGTGAAATTCAAACAGATGTGACAATACTTTGTATTCCAGTAAAATTCGTGACGCTAACCAATAAGTAAAATCATAATTAAGATGAAATAAATGCAATATCAATCGAGTAACATATGCTTTACTTCCTATCCTGCTATTTGGACGGTCACCAAATGCACGGAAGTTTAAGGAGGAATAGGAAAACCAGTATTGATCCAAGGGTATTACGCAAGAATCAGGTAGCTGCAACTGCATGCCGTACATACACTAATTAGATGCAACTCCAAAATCTCAACCGTAGAGTTATTCTATTGTCAATCAACCATTCTCAAAAAATAATGGTGTAGGTGAAGTAATCAATGGAAACACTAAATTTCATTCAAATAACAAATAAAAGTGTCTCCATTTTTAAATAATAAGTTGGGATGTGAAAAATATCAAAAAATTGTAAAATGGTTATATACTATATTCATTGAAACGTCTTATAGCAAACAATGAAAAGAACCTCAGTTTGAAAACATTTTGCGGAGCAATACAATAAGTCCGCAAAAGCCCAACCAAATTAAGTGGATGATCAGAAGTATTTTTTTTTTAATACTTACAAACTACTATCCGAATAGTAATATCCAAAATTAATGGGAAAAACAAATGATTTTTTATTCAAAGAATAAAAATAAAATCTAAATCCCGAACGTTTAATAATAATTTAATAAAATAATAAATTCCTTTTGGTCTCTAATGATCGCTTTATACTCTCTTACAGATTATTTTGTATGAAATGTTTAAGTAGGATTTTTTAGTTGTTCTTTTTTATAATTAATAATTTTAATGATGTTAATAATAAAATTAAAAATGTATTATTAACAGAATCTGTTATTTGTATTTTTTTATAACTGTTATTTGTTACTCTTCTATCCAAACAGTACTAGTATATTTACGTTTTTCATTCACGGCATTAAACTTAACAACAACAATAAATAAATAGTGGGACAGATACAGTCTAGAGATTGAAAAAAAATGTTTATCAATCTCAAAAAAATGAGACAAATGTTATATATTATATTTGTTGGAATTTTTTTTTTTTTTAAGCAGACGATAAGTTTTTTAACTTAATTTCAGCGTCCCAGTCAGCTTCAACGAGATGCCTTAAAGGTCTTCTGCTCGAACAGTTCCAGAAACCCTAAGAACAATGGAAAACCCCTGACCGTGTGTTTATCCTGGAGGGTCTTATATGGAAGTTTTTTTAGATTTTTATTTTTTTATTGATATTTTCTGTTTCGAGAAATGAAACTATGAAATCCAGAATACGGTGCCTCTAACCCTGAAGTTGTATACGGCGCCTAAAAATTAAGCAAATAAAATAAATAGGATACGTTAGAAACCAAATTTTATGCAGATACTTATTCTTTGGAAATAAAATTAAGTAAAATATGAGGATTTGTAAATTTAAATCGAACAACCAAAGTTCCAAGGAAATTCGGGTGTACTGGTATATTATAGCATATATTAATTAAGTTGGACATTATCTGATTTAACATTGATAAATAATACATTAATGGAGACATACTAGCGAAATCAATAACGCTCCCATTGGCACCGTTCCGAAACCCGCTAATATAGACCACTAAATCAGATGCTACAACTGAACCTTGTTTATGGCCAATGCTCCGAGCCAACCTTTTTGATTAATCGTATCATCTCTGTTATATTCCTCGCCACCTAAAACGGGCAATAAAACGTATAAACGCTGTGTTCCATTGTACCATCAATCGATGGTATAAATTAAGATGATAGCATTTTATTCCAAATTACTAGACAATTATGGACTAATATTCATAAATTGACACTCGGTTTTTCTAGAGTTCAAGAATCTCGAAATAAAACTAGGTAGGTCTTTTGGTGGTAAAGTCGCCTTTGTAACCTCTTCCAGTTCTTGTAACGCCAGTGTAACCTTCTCCATAGCACGTAACTCTTAATTTCCAATGGAAACGGGAATTTTCAATGAAAGATTTACTAGCATCGGTAATTTTTCTACTCCAATGTGAACTGAAAACGCAAATCCCAAAAATCCATAAAGTATTTTTTATGGTTTCCGACGATTTATAGGCGAGCGATGCCGAATATCAAATGACAACATTTTATAATTTAACTTTCCGTTAGAATTCGTCACCACAATTGAGAGCCATCGGCCTAGCGATCATATTCAAATGATCATGGATCATTGCAAGTATTGAATTTACAAACGATTTTATCCTTCATGTTTATTCGATATCCTAAGCCTGTGTACCTGAAAATTGTCAAATAACGAGAAAAAAAAATTATAAAATTGTTTTCTAATTATATCAAGTAAAATTATTTGTACTGAAAAATTTTGTTAAAAAGTCCGCCTTTAGTGGACCCAGCCCAACTCCTTATAATGCCATGCGGCAAAAGAAGGGCACCGATTACGTATGTATATATTTAGATATATATTAATAATGTTATTTATCTATTCAATAAAGGAGGTAAGAAGAAAATAAATTGATATATTTATTATATAATATATTTGTACTCGCTAATAAAACAATTTAACATGAGAGTACGAGAAAAAATTCAAATCAAACTATAAAAAGTTATTATATATGTTTTGCACCCCAAAATCGTAAATTTTTGCTGCATTTCTAATAATATTTGACTTTGATATCACTGATGAAAATTCATCTTCAGCTGCCAGACAAAGAAAATAAATTATATTTTGAAAAATGATATGCCTTTTTTATTGTATTTCTTAAAAACATATTTAAATATCCATCACTGATATAAAATTATTGTATAATTAGATCACATAAAATTATAAAAAGCTATTAAATATTTATTACCCTCAAAACGTAAATTATTGTACCTTATGTTAAAATATTTAGCACTGATATTATTGACAAAAAATCATCTGAGCTGCTGCAAGAAATATGGTAAAATATGATAATATTATATTCCTTTTTTATTACCATGATAAGAATAAAATATAAATATCTACTACTTGATTCTTGTTATTTTTCATTTAATAGAAAACCAAAGAGAAAAAAAAAAAATCCCAACAGATAAAAAACTTGGTTTATTTGAGAAACGTTGAGGGCACATGAACCCTATTCCCAAATTGGATTCCTCGTTTGGGGAGAGCAGGATTCGCAGCCAGAAGCCAGGAAGTCCGGGGCAAGCCTACAGGGCTTTATTAAATTCGCCGCATTTTAAGCAACCATTTGGTTTATCACTCACCTCCATTCGCCAGTTCCCTATTGAATCATAAGTGGTTTATATTTTATCAACCATCTATTTTATAAATAAACTATAAAGAACAATATGGTTTTTATTAAAATATATATATATATCTATAAGAATGAAATAAAAGATAAAGTTTCAGAGTTTTGATTTAGAGACGGGAGATATTTGTTGACGGAACCTCAGGAATTATATTTTACCGACAAACTGATTCAACAAAGTTCAGCTAAAAACCAAAACAGCTATGAACTGTGAGGTTAAAAAAATATTAATATAATACAAGCATTATGTAAAATATTTTAAGTCACGAAGACAGCTTGAATATTGAAGATTCTTCCTCTTCTAACTCTCGAATAGAAATATTCAAGAAAAAATAATTCAGTCATCAAATACAGCCACTAAAGTGAGATAAGACAGTCGTAAATGTTTTATAAGTTTAAAAAAGTATTTGAAAATAGCATTAGATTTTTAAAATACTAAATAACATAATGTCTATTTATGTAACCGATATTGCGGGTACTGTATAGCTTCTGTTACCAGTCACCCTCCTTCCAAAGATCCTTATTAAAATCGAATTTTTTTTTTTTTGTTAGAAATTGCAAAATCCTATCATTTACGTTCTGGTCTACCCTTCGGACTTTTACTGATTGGTTCTATGTTCGTTGGTAATTCCTAAGAACAGCTTTGATACCCGACTTACTTATATTCCTTGCGGAAGACATTTGAAAGTAATGTATAAATACATTTTTTTTCTTTTCAGGAATTTTATCCAGTGTTTATGCGTGGTGTGTAGTTTAAGTTATGAATAGTGTATTGATTTTAAAAATATATTTAAATATCCATCACTGATATAAAATTATTGTATAGTTAGATCACATCAAATTATAAAAAGCTATTAAATATTTATTACCCTCAAAACGTAAATTATTGTTGATATGATAATATTATATTCCATTTTTATTACCATGATAAGAATAAAATAAAAATATTTACTACTTAATTCTTGTTATTTTCTGTTAATGAGTATGCGTAAAAGTAAAGTTTCTGTTTTTTTAATTTTTTTTTTCTAGCGGGAATTTGTTAAAATATGTATATTTTAGTTATTATCATGTAATGGAATAATCGGTGTTTTATTTATTTTAACAGTGGGAGCAAGTTGATCTTATATTATTGTTTTGTTTATTTAGGAGTTTCAGTTTTAGTTTTACAATGTACATTTTTGTTTTTATATATCTTTTTTTTAGAGCTTACGAAACATGTACTGGTAGAGGAAAGTTATGGTAAGGCAAGACATACTATTAGCCTTAATCCCAACTCCCCATTTAAAAAAACATAGAGGATGTATAAAAAGGGAATTAAAACCAAGAATAAAGCAATTATATTTCAGTCCGAATGTGTATCTGTTCTCTAACTACGTTTTTTTTTTTTTTTTTTTTTTTTTTTTTTTAATTTCCATTCTAACTATTCATAGGTTATATTTGTGTGTGTATTTTAAAGCATTATATGGATAATTTTAGAGAATGTACCTAGTATATTTATAAGCAGTTAGATATAATATGATTTCGAGCGAAGATGATTTCATAAATCAAAATCGCAAGGTTGTTATATTTTTCCTGTAAATACATTGTACTCTAAATATAAAAGTAAACGCATACGACTCATTATTTTTATTTTGGGACAAACGTTAAAGCGAAAATGTTCTAGTTTTATTGCTTCTATCAGTTTGTCTTATTAAGTTAAATTATTTACTATACTATAAGACTGCATAAATAAGTAAAAGAAAAAAAGAAGACAAGAGCAAGGCAAAAAAAAAAAGGAGAGATCCTTCGTGATTTATCTTATAGCATCTTAGGGACGATGAGCCGCTTTAAACTCTTTGTAAAGGTTTAGCCTCCGAACAAAAAATTATTTCAGCTAAATATCCCCCTTAACAAAGTCCGCTATCTGAAGCAAAGAGCCCACCTGCTTCGAAATCTAAATATGCAAATATTCTGATTATCTGCCCTTTCTGTTTTATGATAATGCGGGAATAATTCCATTTCTCTCCTCTTCTCCAAAAATTATGGTAGGCACGCCCCCTGATTAATTGATAGTAATAGATGAAAAGAGATGTGTAATCGAGCTGTTTACATTGTGTGCTTTAATTTTCCCATAGAGTGCAGCACCACAACATTAAGTTCTCTCCTTAAAGTGATTTGACGTTTCGTATAAATCTCCAAGAAAAAATTGGAATGTTAGAAAGTAAGAATAGTTCATTTGCGCATAAAACAAAAAGTACACATTTTATAGTAGATTATGAATAAAATCGTTTGAAATATAATTAATTTCTATACAAAACTAGAAAAATTTGCTAATTGAATTTGTTTTTATGTTTTTAAAAGAAGTTTGTGCATATTCCTATAAACATCCGTTTACGAACTCAAAAACTCTAAATCTTCAAGAACATTCCACATATGGTCATTTGAAATATAATTAAACTGTTCACAAAGCTAAAATTAAACCAACAACAAAACTTTATTCTAGGTAAATTGACAAAAAAGTGCCTATTTCCCAAATTTATTCCCAATCACCACTGCCAACATCTAAATGAGAACAAAATTCGGGAAGAAACAGCAAAACAATTTTGTTTTGGATTTTCCTCCCGAATTGATAAGGAAAACCGCGTAATTGGGCTCATCAAATATTTTTAATGAAATTCTTTAAATAAAAATCCAAACTGAGACGTTTTACGCCACATCCTAGATTAACCTCTATTACTTCAATATAAATGACCTAAACGAACTAAAAAGAAAAAAACGTATCTAATAGAATCATAGCTATCTACACTTTTCATACAATAGCACCTACATAAAACTGAGGAGAAGGTGGACTTGTGTGCATCTTATCTCTCCCTATCAGTGTATAGGATATATAGCACTATTTATCATTTGCCATCATATAATTAAGAACTGAGGTAAAATTGCAGTCTTAAATTCTCTTTCACCCTCTCTAGAGATAAAAACTTATAAGCTTACTTCGAAAATTCATCTTATTAACTTTTGTAGCGTTTATGAAATGATAAATCCTCAATTACCTTAAGTGGTTCGGGTTGTGTTTCATCATAAACTTTACGATGAAAATCTTTTTAAGATTAGAATTATAAATTATGTTTCTTCCTTCAGTTCTATAATATGCATTACTATTTTTATTAAAGAACAAGTTTCTTTTATTTGGGCGAAGATCTTTTGTAAGTGGTTTCATGGTGTTTTTATTATATTCTATATTTTTTATTATATAATTTACTATCCATCCGATAAAGATCTTCCATAAAAATAAAACAAATATATCAATTACTTAGTGCAATAGAGTTTTAACAATATAGATAGCTCTGTACTACAGTTTACCGCAACTGTAGCACCCAAAAAAAGTAATTTTGAAATTTAAATTTTTTTATTAGAAATAATAAAAATTCAAATTGCTTAGTAGTTAATATTCAAGGTTGTTCCCTGGCAAATAAATATAAAAATTATCTTTTCACATTGTGGATTAAAAAATATTTATTCTTATTAAAACATAATGAAACCTATGACGGAAAAATTTGGAGATATGCCACTTGAACCAAAGATATAACCATTCTAAAAAAACAAAAGTCATAATCGTTGTTATAAACGAAAAGAAAGACGCATTTTTATTAATCTCTTTTCAACAACTCGGTAATTCAGAAAAAAGTCAATGAAAAGTATCAATGAGAATCTTCTACAGAAATCCTGATCATCTATTACACATTTAAGTTCGATGATAATTACGTCTTTATTTAATTTTCTATGTATATTATGTATGTATTCTATGTATCTCTATTGTTAATTTTCACAGGTCTTTTTATTTTTCTCATTATTACTTTTTATCCCTATTCTACTTTTCAATTTCTTTATCTATTTATTTTTTCTGTAATAGAGTATTACTTTTTCATGCGAATTATTTCCTGTATATAGCTACGCTTATACAGATAAACATTTAATGGCTCTTCCCGTAAGATTTCATTGTCAAAGGACAAATCATTAACCATGAAATATAGTTAAATATGTAAGGAATACAAAATTTGCAGAAAAGGGATTATTTACAGAAAAAATAGACACTAAGAAAGCAAATGAAGAAAAAAAGAAAAAGATGGAAATATTAAGGAGATTATACAGACAGTGGAGATATACGGTGATCCGATCTAAAAAGATATTTTCAAATTTACAATAATTCTGATTTTTATCGTTTTTAAAATAATATAAACGCCACCAATTTTATTTAGTTTTAATGACGAACAGAATTGTGTTAAGTATTTGAATTTCTATACTTTTTTATTTTCATTTGAAAATGACAAAAAAGAAAAAAATGAATAGTAGATCAGTCTTTTATTTACTGTACTGCAAATACATAAGATATGAAGAAGTGCCCTACAGATTTTATGTGATGGCAACATTGGAAGAAAAGGACATGTGAGAGAATAATATAACCGCATAGAACTGATGGAATGTAAACTGGTCGGATTGAACAGGTTGTATTTCCCATCAGCTCAGATCCACAAATTTCAGAATTCAACCAGCGATGTTAAACAAACGGCGGTATGATATTATTGACAGATTCGAAAACTAAAAAAAATATTTAACTACTTTAATTCAAGAAATTAATTTATAACTATTTTCGGATAAAGCTGAATTTATTTTTAAACGTTTAAATTGGTCTTGTCTATGATAAAAGACAAAACAAAAAATGCAGAAATTATAGGATTGAACATTTATTGTTATCGCTCATTGCTTGATTGTAATTTGTTATTGCTTGAACATGCTTAGCTAGCCTCATTATTAACGCTAAAGAAGTAAGGGACACTGAAAAGTTAGTACAACTATATCAAACCAACCCACAAATCAATTGATTGACTTGGATTGAAGTCCAAAATAATTATATATAGAATAAACAGGATAGGAAAGACCCCAAATTCATCAGAAGCTCTCACAGATGAGGAAGCTAAAATTACATTAGTGTTTGAATTTTTAAATCACATCGCCTTCTTTCTAAATTATAACTCCTCTTTCGATTTTAATTTTTTTTTAAATTTATTATTTTTATTTTATTTATTATTAATTTTTAGGATGCCATAAGCGTTTATGACCAGAGGGATTTACGCCTTTAAGAAACAATAAACAAACAAACAAACAATAGATTGGTTATATTATATAAATATATTAATTGACACATAAATACTTTATTGAATACATATTCGAGCTAAGAGTGTTAAGTAGAAGACTGTTAGGGTGAAAATACTTGAAGAAGAAGGAGGTCTAAGCCTTGATAGAAGCAAGTGAAGAGTAATGGCAGTTTGTGTAACCTGATCACAGCAGCTACTTCACCCACCAACACTTCCCATTTGCTATAAAGACTTAAGTCCACACCATCGAGTAAATTCCATCGATTTAATAAGATCCACCTCTCCTACTCTGGCTGTATATATTTTTTTTATATTTCTGTTTTACTGAGATATAACATTACGATAAAATTTAATTAGTAATTTTTTTCGTTTTTTTCTTTTGTTTTGAAACCATTATTTTAAAATTTTATAATTATGCTGGAAAATCCCTCAGGCAATACCACTGTTTACTTTAGAGCCTACTAAACATAATTCAAGAGGCAGAGTATACTCTTGTAAAATAAATTAAACACATAAACGAACCACTTGGATCGTATTATTTATAATGAAATTTAATAGTTTCGTATTAAGTTATATTCCATTATTTCTTATTTATATTACACTAGCTGCAATACTTCGCTATTGCTATGTTTGAGGATATATACAGATTTAATGAACACACTTGATTATTTCTTATTCCACTAAAAGGGTTTCTCTTATTTCTCAAGATATCAATAAATCATATATTTGCTAGTTTTGGGGGCAATAAAACGCCGTATTTTAGTTCTGATTCGAATTCAGAGTCCAATTTGGGCTTTTTGTTATTTTTAGCATCAATTCGATACAGTAAAAATGTAAAATTAATTGATAGCTCAGAAGCTTTGAATGATTATCACGAGAAAAACGTAAAAATAATTTTTATCACAAATGGTAGAGGAAATTTTCACATTAAAATTGTTTTGTTTTTTTTAACTGGAATTTTGGGGTTTTCAATACTGCTGAAAATATCACGGTTTAATACTTAAAAAAATTATTTGCCGCGCTATACTTGAAGTGATGTTTTTTGGACTGTCAGAGACTTGAACTCTCTTAGGTGTTTTTTTCTTACCTCACAGTGATAAATGTGTATTTGCTTTAGTGGGGGTGAAAAATTGTGACATTTTAATTTTTTTTTCATGGCTTCAAGGAACCACTGGAATGAACGCAAGAACATGTGTCTAGTATTTCTGGATGTAGAATCATCAGAAAATTTTTGTCTAAATCGTTGCTCTCATCTATCGATCTATATGCAAATTATCCATAACATTTTCATTGATATCGTGAGTGGTTAAAATCTTCCTCTATCTATGTATAGTATATCATTTTTTCAAGACATGTGCCTCGCCTTGGGAGTGCCACCACATTAGTCTCGTACAAAATAACCAGAACTGTGAAAAGTTCACATCCGACAGTACGAAGAAGTCAAAGCAATCAACATTTATAGGATTTAGACAACCCACATGAAACATAAATACATAGACTTAAATCATGTAAAAGGGTCAGAATACGAAATAGAATATCTTATTCCGAACTAGAATGTATTTTTTATCTCATGACGGGATTCAATAACCGGAAATACTTTTTAAAGGTTAATGTTGGGGAACGTGATCGAAATTTGTGAAATAGTGTCAATTCTTTAAAACAAAAACATATGCTTAGTCTATGATAAATATAGAATATCGCCATGTAATTATATTATTATCATTTACTTTATTTTATTATTTATTATCTTAACTGAGTATATTTCAGTCACTGTTGGGTAAATACAATACAAAGTATTTAATATTATAATTAAATTAATAAAAATATTTTTGGTTTTCTGTCAAAAATAACGTGGTACGCCAACTAACTCCTCCCTCCGCGACACACAGTAATATTTATATATATTAATTATTTTGAATAATTGAATAATATTTTGAATTCGAACCTCAGAGGAAAAAGATATTGATTAATATTAAGGATATCTGTGGGGAAGTAGTTAGCTCTGTGGACTGTACTACTAACTCCAAGGACTAGGGTTTGAATCCTGCAGTGGCAGATAATTATTTTCTGTTTCACTGTAGTTGTGAGTGAGCCATGTGAGTTTGGGAGCCATCCTGGGTTCACCCAGCCTCCTTAAGTGGGCACATTTAATCGTGTTTAATTAATTAAACAAGAAATAAATATTATTTCACGGCGATTTGATGTGAATCAATCCCGTAATGGTAGAAGGGGAGCGGTAATAGCAAAAAATATAAAATGAATATAAGAGAAAAAATATCATTACCACATACCTCTGTTTTACCCTAAAGCAGAAAAAAATAAATTCGGTAATCAAATTATCAGCGGTATTTAATAAATGTGGGGGAAGTGTGACCGAGGGAATTCTAGTAGCTCCAGGGGTTGTTAACAGAGGAATGTAATATACCAAGCGAGGGAGGGGAGGACTCGTTTTGAATAAGGAATCGTTATGAAAAGAGCTATCCAGGCATTTCCTGACTATTCCAGTCTTTCTGCCTAGAGAGATATGTAAACTGGAAGGAGACGGTCCGGTCCGATGCCTGGATAAATAGGAGCAGCCGGGGATCGATAATGGTTTTATTCTAGGGCGTCTATTTTAAATAGAGAGCGTCCTACCAGTTAAATCATAATAGGAAACGAAAAATAATTGATGCTTAATTATTACTTAAAAGACAATTGTAGAAACAAATAATTAGAACCAGAAGCTGTTTTTAAAATTTAATTTTGGTATAAGCGTTGAGGATAACTTCAGATTAATTTTAATGAAATAGCATCTACGTCATTCGTTAGATGGAACTAGATCTTACTTCTTTATGAACCTGTGTTAAGGCTTCATCTTAATTTTTCATTCATTTTAAATTAATTTATTTTGATTATATTTTATATAAAACCTATTTTTTAATTTTATTATCGTAAATTTGAATTGAATAAAAAAATAAAAATTATTTTAAATCAGAGGAGTCAGAAAATCAGAGTTAACCTTTATTGGTCGTAATTCACCTCTCATGTGACAACAGCACTTAATCACTGCGATCGTAGGTCGCGTGGGAGATGAGGAGGCAAAACGTAATGTTATGAAACTCGCAATTTTAAGTTCCTATATACATTTGTTTTTGGGTCCCAGGGCTGATACATATTCAAGTAAATAATAATTTTTAATATATAGTTCATTAGGTATTTCTGAAAGACATCACTAAAAAAGCGTCATTGACTGCTTATGGGGAAAATTAGTTAAAGAGTGGAAGGAATAGGGTGGGCTCTGACAAGCCAAGCAGTTTATTTAAAACTCCCCCTTCTCCTCAACAAACAAGTTACTCCCAGGCCTAAAATAGAATAATCTCCAATTAATAATATGAGTATAAGATATTATGTTTTTTACGAACTAGAGTAGTAAGATCAAAGTCATTTGATCGGAGACTATTCAACATTACGCAGTAGAGTATTCGTCACTATTCCAGAATCCTGGAACACATGCTTCAATCTCCCCTCTCCACCACCCATAGACTGGTCATTCATTTTGCATTCCATTATGATAACCAGAAGGATCGACATAGGTTTTCTTGAAGTAGGCAAAAACGAATAATAGGCACACTTGCTGGACACGTTACCCCCAAATATACAGAAAATAACACCAGTATCAATAATTATAACGCTGTGCATAACAGTCAGTGGTGGTAATAACGTCGAGGTCAGATAGCAAGTCTCTTAATGACTGACTTAAATATTATTACGGTTAATTTAAATGTAGTCAATAGCTTAAAATAATAATATGGTTAGTTTTTTGTTACTAATAAAGGGTAGGCTATCCCAACATCCATTACTAGGAGAAATGAAGTGGTTCGATGAAAAATGCTTCATAAATAAAAATCGAGTAGCTAAATACTTGGGTTTGTGGCATTAGCCACCTAGGGAGTAGCATATGACAAGCGAGAATGCGGACGGGGTGATTAGTATTAATAAGATTTTTTAAATAAATAATTATTTTAATATCATATATGCAAAAAATAAATAAATTCTAAAAAAAAAATGTTATTCCTACAATTTTGATTTTTTTTTGCATATTTACTGGAACCAGTCACAACCTAGTGAGAATCATGTATAAAGAGCTGGGGGTTAAGATAACCTAATAAGGGGTTAAGATATATGATCTAGATAAATCAACAGCGGTAATCATTAGCTAGACAGGTTATAGTTGAAAAGCAATTTCTCTTTTCTTATTTTCCCACAGTAATATGAAATATAGTTGCCATATGTTCTTTTAGATACATCACTTTATAATGTAATTACATTTTTTTTTTCAAAGCAATCAATAAAACTTTCACTAAAGGTATCATAAACAATTTTGCAGTGATGATGTATTGTTTACCATCTTTTGAACCTCCAAAATAATACACTTTGAAGTTCAGCAGTGTTTTCGAAGGCTCAATTTTCGTAAGAGGAGCACATTTCAGACTGACGATGATGGACATATGATTGAGGGTGCAGTGCCAACCTAATTTTACTCTCTACTTAGAAGAAAATATCTAGAAACATTCAAATTTAACGAAACAATAAAGAAAAAAAACTTCTGAAGTTTATTATACACGTCGCTATAATTTTCCTATTACAAGATGTTACTGTTATGTACTATAAGTATTATTGATAAACCCACAAGTTTATTTATTTTTTTTCTAATTAACTCATTTTACTATCCAAGTGATTTTTCAATTTTGTTAGTTATCAGTTTATTTTTCTAACTATAAGTAATTTCGTATTTGAATTTGTCACATGACAATAAAGAGATTTGGTGGTCTGTATGTAGAAATACATTGTTGAGGTGTAGCATGTGTAGTACAATAATAAGGCAGTGGGCAGTATTTAGGAGGTGCCGGAGTGATCTACTTAAAAGGCACTGGCACAGTGTGTGACGCGGTAGTCACTTTACTCACTGGCGGCAACCGCCATTGTTTCAATCAAGTTGTGTTGGACCTGGCTGTTTTTTTTAAATTCTTTCTCACCGAACAGCCGGCAGTCACTTATTAACTGACACTCCGCCTCCATTGTTTTCAGCTAAGTTGTGTTTGAAGCTGGCTGGTTCTTTTTGACTCTTTTCTCACCGACTATCCAGTAGTCACTTGTTCACCACCAAGCTGTTTGGAGCTGGCTGGTTTTTTGAACTGTCTCTCACCGACTTGCAGACAGTCGTTTGGCTCACCGACTATCCACTTTAGAGTCAATCAGTGTTTTGGAACACTGCTTTTCTTGACCCTCGTCCATTATCAGCTCATCAAAAGCGGTCATCTCGGATGAGATACATTACTCTTAGGGCTATAGTATAAATTCTCATATCTACCCCCCCCCCCCCCCCGCCCGGCCATTTGTGAGTGACAATTTTTTTTTCTGGTCATCGAGGTTCCTTATTTTTTTTGTTTTATACCCAAGTCAATTAGGATAAATTTTATGTGTGTGAGTGTGTGGAGAATTGTTTTAGTTTGTACATATATATCCAAAAAATTTTTTTACACTTCATTATTTTATTTTTTGTAACAACATAACGATTCATTTTTTTTATTTTATTTGTTTATATTTTAATTTTATTAAATTGTGAATCACTTGGAAGGTTATTTTTTATTATTTCATTTTCTTCATTTTTTTTCTTGTGATATTTATTTCAGGTTCTACGTTTTATTTAAACCCGAATCAGCGAACATTTTACTCCGGGGAAGAGGTCGGTTTTTCAAACGCAAAACACCCCTCGCCCCAACAGTTATATATAGGGTTTTTTGTGTACTTATTTATTTATTTTTATTTTCGTATTGTAGAGATTGGCTCGAGGTATGTGATAATAACGCAATGGTAAATTCTTTATAAGATTTTGCCCAATCTTCAATTCTTATAACGTTAAACATTTTTTTTAACTAATTAATATATTAATCGAGAAACAGAGAATAAACCAAAAACGTTTAGTTTGAAATATAAATTTCCGTAAAATTATATGAGGTTTATTATTTTTTTTTTTTTCATACTCTCCTGTAAAGATTTTAGTGGGTATTTGGTACGTATGTAGTGAGGTGTAATAGTGAAAACTCCTTCCAATTAATAACTATATTTCGTACATTTTTTTCGAAAATAACTATCCCATTTTCAGAATATTAAGTAACTTTACCATTTTATAAACTAATTCTACATTTGAAACTAAAATACTTTCAATTAGTGTACATTGCAATTTGTAAAATATTTTAATTAAAGAAAAAATATAGCATAATGAAAATACATCAAAATGACAATGTAACATCTAATAAGGTAAAAAAAGTTATTATTCATTTAAAAAGCAATATTTACGCTCTGAAAAGATGTTAATTTTACTAAAATTATTATTTAGTTATTAGTTTCAAAATTATTTTGGTAAAATAATTATGGATTGTTGATCTTGAAAATGGGAAAAGAACCCCGAAAAATTTATGAAATAAAATTATGAACAGTTTCAAGGAGTTTTGACAAATACAGATAATATAATAAAAAGAAAAACATGCTAAAAGACGCTAATGATTAGGGCCAAACAGTATTGTGAACTCTCTACAAAAATTGAGAGTCAAATTTGGTAATTATTAAATCGCTAATAGGGTCTAAGTATCGCAGTTCCAACATAAATCCTAGCACGATATATAAGGTCTCGCTTCATAAAAATAACTGAGAAACTGGGTGACAAAAAAAGTAGCAGTACAATATTTTATGCTTAATCCAACGTCATTGAGCACAAAGCTTTATTACAAACGAAAGGTCACGAGGTCCTTCTACAGTGAAAGAATTAAAAACAAATAAGAGTCTATTGAGAATAATGATATCGATCCCAAGGTATCTTGGTACCAATACATCCAAAGGTCATTTGTTCTCTTTGTAACGGTATCCACAACAATAGAACTTTTATGACGACTCTACAACTATTGTATTGGTAACTTTTTGTGTCCCTTGTTAAGTAAAAAAGATTTTCAACTGTCAGAGGCGGAGCAATAAGTAGTGAAGCCTAGAGTAAAATTTAGAATGTGGTTTCATTCGTCTTACATAGAGCAGCAACAATTGAATTTCTTAAATTTTTTTATTAATTATTTTTACAGGAATCATAAAACACCTACACCACCCCTCTCCTAAGCGTTGTCCTAGTTTATACAGTATAACTAGGTAATATATTCTATAACAAATTCAAAAGTACTTACTAAAACTACGATACATTAGTTAAAGAGCTACTCTAGTCTAGCAGTTACAGCTGCAGAGTTATCTAATGCTAATGATGTTTCGCAAATAGCAAATGCAATTAATCAATTAAATTTCTCAAATATTTATACACTGTTTTGCAATTAAATTAGAATATTTTAGTTTTTCCAATTACAGTGTTTTACAGACAGAATCATGCATTTGTTGAGACGCAATTTCCTTGAAAGGCAAGAAATTATAATTACTGTGCTGAAAAGTCAAACGAAAGCTAAATATACACGCCTAATAATTAATGTTTTGTTTCACTGAAATCAATAAAAAATTATAATAAAATGAAAATAAAAAGATATAATGGGAAAATGCGAATATAAAAAATAAGAGATCCTTGTTACGGAATTATGTATAAATAAAATAATTTCTAATAAACGCATGAAAATATTCTAAATAAAAATCTATTGAAAACCACATTCCATCATTTAATACCTTTTAAAATCACATGAGTTCAAATGACCATATACCGACGAAAAGTTTTAGAAAGCTGAAATTACGTATTTGAGTGTAGGTATTTGCCTGAGATATTTTATTAACTTATAGAAAGTGCCACATTATATCAACCATGTTACACTTGTTTTTTTCATTTTATCGAAAACAAATTTTGATTAAACTCTCTATTTAAGAATACAATCAAATGCCAAATTGTCAAAATAGCTTCCTCTAAATTACCTTCAATTTTATTTATATGAAATAATTAAAATTCTCTAATTTTTAGTAGTAATAAAAATAATATATTACATATAAAAGTATAATAGTGACGAAAAAAAGCAATATTCAACTGAATTAATAAAGAAATTTGTCCCTTTCCATAGTTTGTATTACAATAGTGAGTTATTTCTTTGATATGCCTATAAATGGAAGATAACCTATAAAGGTTACATGTTTATATACTCAGGTACATATTAATATATATATATATATATATACAATAAATGTGGTCAGAAAAAATGGAAGAAATAATTCAAACTTAAAGTAAAGTGGTGAAAGCTATGAGTAGATCGTCTAGTATAAGCTACGAGTATATAAAAATAAAACTGATAAACAATTTTATTATTTAAATTTAAAATCCAAATATACTTAATATTTTTAATAACATTAAAAAGAAAATTGCTGTGAAACACCCACAAATGTATCATTAACTTCTGTTTTTTTTTTTGTTTTTTTTTTTTTTTTACTTAGTTTCGATAATAGCAAAAAACCAAATCAGTAGAAACGTAAATCAAATAATGACGTTTAATTTTCTACTTACATTGTTTTAATTTAATTGATTTATTTAAATAAATAGTGTAATATGGGTTATTAACAGACACCATGACAGGTGGTTGCTTGCAATGCAACTTATCAAATGATAAAAAAAAGGAAACAAAAACAACGGTACTGAAATATATTACCACAACTGGATACATGAGTAAAAAAGTATATATTATATTTTCTTTTAATTTTTTTTAAAGTTTTTAAACTTGTATTAGAGAGAAATTGTTTATTTACATTAACATTAGTTGCCAGTTTTTCTTTTTTTTTTTTTTTTTTTTGGCGTTTTTTTTTACATTTGCTTATTCTTTGATACCGTTATTACCTAATTCCCTTGTGTTTCCTTTTTTTTTTTTTTTTTTTTTTTTTAATAGCCTAATTACCAGAACAATGAATGTTATAAAAAAAAAAAAAAGAAGTGAAATATATGTTTTTTTGTTTTAAATTGAAAAAAGGGATATACATACAATTAATAGTAAGGTAGTCAACTATATAAGTAAATAAAATATGATAAAAAAATATCATATAATTAAACCTTTAAAATATGTTTCAACTCCTTAATTAGAACCATGGCAAGTAGATACCACAAGTTATATAATGCTGTGGCCTGGTCCACCATAAGTATGGCCGATATTCTGTTATTACAGTTGTAGAGCCTGTTTCCCAGCCACAGAAGTTAGATCCTATCCAAGACCCAAACACAACTGGGCAGGTAAACCCGAATAAATATTGAGCACGTAGCTTCCGTACCCGATTTATTCTTGGCAATGGTTCGGGCTCCCGATAGCAGGACTTTACGTTCCTTATCTCAACGATAAAGTAATTTAATTCCTGCGTGTTACAGTCCAGTACTCGGGTTTCCTACTCTTTACAGTTTTTATTAGCTTTAATTCAAATTTGAGAATTAATTAGCAGGGATAATATCTACTAAAATATCTAGACAAAGGTTCGATTTACATAATACAATTTTGATGGAAAATAATGTTCTAACATTATTAGTTGGCTGTAGGAAGGTGTTCCGGTTGGAGGTCAAAAAATCTACAAAAATAGAAGAAAAACTATTTGTTACCATGTGGTAATCAAATACTAATGAATAAATTTTCATATAAAATATATTTTTTTTTTAATAATTTATTTATTGATATTTACAACTGTATACATATATACACATCAAGTAAATTTGCTGTAAGTGATATTATGACATGATAAAAACATGTGGAGAATCTACCCATTGATAGAACTCCAAAAACATTTCTAAAGGAGAAGATCTCGAGGCCATCTTCTTTTCAGACGTCTAGGAGGATTATTAGGTAGTGAAGGAGAAGCCAGATTAGAAACGAGTTGGTTGGGAAGTTTATTATGGAAGGATTGGTATCTGGTTCTGGCCAAATCGGAAACATAGGGGACATTGAGGTCCTGATGGATGATTTGATTTGTGACAAAGTAAGGAGCATTAAGGATTTTACGAAGGATTTTGGACTGTACGGAATGGATTCGAGAGGAATTAGATTTTAAAATACTATAAATAAAATAAATATTTTTTTTTTGCTATTTTTTACTTTTGACTTTACTTGACTGCCACACGGACCATCTTTCTACCAATCAATTGCATATGATCAACTAATAATATTCCAAGATAACCTTTCTCTGGATTTTTAATGATACATTTTTTTCAAGACAATGAGCTAATAATAAAATAACTATATTTAGGCTACGTTTCGAAATTTCGACTTTACTGCGTTGAAAATATTACTTTTGAAATGAAACAATGAAGTATAAAGGTTCCTAATAACATGTCAGTCTTACTACACAAATCAGTTGTGATTTTGCACGCATCGAATGAATAATATTTTTTAGTAGTGTAGGAATCTTAAATTAATCTTATTAATTTATTAATATATTATACATTTTTTGAGAGTCTTAAATGTTGGTATTTGTTAGTGTCCATAGTAACAAAATAATTTTTACTTTTCCTGGAATCCACGAAAATGTTTAAATAGGTCGTAAAAGGTCCAAAATAGTCCTAGATTGATTTTTCAAAACTATTTCCTAAACGAAAGTGTTGCTCTAGAACGGCATAAATAATTCGAATTATCAAAATATCGAATAAATCTTTCTAGCAACTTACGATCTTTTGATGAATCAAAATGTAAATAAACCAATGTATTGTTTACATCAACTTACATGTTGTTAATGTTGTCAATGTTACATAACCACATAACAATTCCATTCCGCTCGCGGTCCAACCAAGGAAAATTCTGACATATTAAATCCATTTTTTTTTTCGTACCCTCCGTTGAAAAAATATGAGGAAGAAATAAGTCCAGATGATGTTAGTTGATGTGTGCTTCCTTTTTCTAGTCATAGGTACTACGCAGTATAATACGCAGTGTATATTTGCAATACCCCTTAATATTGCAGATATACACTGCGTGTGCAGAAACAATGACGCAGAGTGCGCATTTAAATTATTAAAACCATTATATAATGTTCCCACATTATATACTTTCCATAACGTTATGGAGTTGTAGATAAACACTCCGCAAAATCTTCTTTTTGTTACACACCTATCTTCGCGATAAGTTTAAATTGTGTTTTCATGCACTTTTTTTTCGAGAGTAGCCCTAACAAGGGGCTGAATTGGATCTCGTACTTAACTGTCAGGTATGTTTCATCCATATATTTTATCAAGTATTTATAATTTTTTTTATAACGGAATGGTATAAGTGTGAGTAACAGTATTTATTGTGAAATTTTTGTGAGAAACATTTCCTGCCTTACATTGGAATTCTAAAAAGATGAAGGATCTATTTTCTGTATATTTTATTCATTCATATTTGAAAAAACAAGGTTTAAAATAAAATAATAAGTAGGAATTATTTAAATTAAAAATTCATAAAACAATTTACTTTTTATGTACCATAATAAATAATCTGAATCACGATTTCCATCTTCACTACAAGCATTTATTACAGTTAGATGATTAACAGTTTTCAGACTTAATCTCGATCATTTTATAAAAAATATAATATCCTTTGTAAAAATACTATCGCAAAAGTTCCCCGAAAAAATAAAAATAAAATCAAAGATGATTTTCCAAGGACTCAATTTCTAGAAGGATTTTTTTCTCTTTGATATTCCGCCCTAAAGATTTTATTTATTGATGAAAACGAGGCTTGGAGATACTTTTGTTTGATATTTTCCTCGAAGGAAAATTCATAAGGGGTTTCTGTGACACAATTTTTCTCCTAAAGTAAAATATATTTTATATGTTTATCCTTCCCTTCTATATTATGTGTGTGAGCGTATGTATGAACCCACGCAAAATGATAACCTTTTTAGATTTTAGGAAGATGGATTGGGTTGTGGTTAGGAAATTTATTTTCACTCCTAAATACCATAAAAAATAAATTTTAATGGTAACCAAATACTAATAAATAAATTTTCATATAAAATATTTACTGATTCAACTTATATTACATGAACATTTCGAATTCTACAACAATTTTTTTCATATAAAATATTATAAATAAAATAAATAGTTTTTTTTTTGCTATTTTATACTTTTCTTGACTCCCAATCGGACCATCTTTCTACAATCAATTGCATGCTTTCAACTAATAATATTCCAAGATGACTTTTTTCTTACTTTTTAATGATACATTTTTTTCGAGATATTGAAGCTTAGCTAATAATAAAATAACTATATTTAGGCTACGTTTCGAAATTGTATTGTTTTCATAGCACATGCCCTACAGTGAAAAAAAAAAACAATTATTGCTAGTAATAGTTTAATTACTGATTAGTAATATATGAAGGGTTTTCCACTATAGGTGTTAACACCTCCTTAGCTCACAACAATATGAGAAATTTTGATTCGATTTTCGCTGAATCATAACAGCGGCATTTGATCTATCTTTTAAGGATATTGGTATGTTTCTAGCTTTCTACGGCAAACCTAACTCTGGAATTTCCTATAGAATGGATTACTTTCTTTATAGATTATGACTGTAGATTATTGAAGACTAATACATATTGAGCCCTATTATGAAATGAAGCGTTATGAGGGCGTAAATAACCAAAATCTGAGTATTTTTTCATACGGTTTTATACAATTTCACTGTTAAGGAGCAAAAAATCGACCAAAGGTATAGAACGAAATCGATTTATGTATTATATTGTATAGATACATAAATTAATAATTTTTAATCAATTAGTTTGTAACAAAGACTACTTTCCCTCTTAATATAAAGAATAACCGTAATACTTCTCATTTATTCCTTGTTAAGACAAGCATAGAATAATCCGTTGAGAAAAAGTAATTACAGTTACTTGTCAAATACTGTAACTTGGGATTGCAAAAATACAATCACAATTACAAGTAACTGTAATCGCATTTACTTCAAGAACCACCGTAGTTGCGATTGAGATACCACAATCACAAGCTGAGCCAAAGTAATTGTAATCACAATTATATTCTTATATCAATGTTATTTAATCCCTAGAATTCCAAGTAATCATAATACAATTAAAAGTTATTCTATTTGTAATTACAAATAATTAAAACCAAATCGGAAAATAATTTCCAGCTAGGATTACGCACAAATGTATAGATTTATTCATTTTAATTAATTAATTTATTTATTCACATATTACGGTTTATTTATATGTTTTCAAAGATGCTATATATATGATTTTATGAAGTTATGCTTACTTATAGATTTATTTTAGCATTTAGGATTTCTGCTTGTATGAAATATGTTCATATAAACTGAGTTCATTTATGAGTTAAATTACATATAATTGTAATTGTAATTGAAATTACTAAGGCTCAAGAAATAATTGTAATTGTAATTACTTAGCATCTAGAAGTAATTGTAATTGTATAGGGTAATTGCAATTACCCCTGTAGGGTAAGACACTATTACAGTTATTTAAGTACAATAATAATTGTAATTGAGTCTTAAAATTACTTTGGTGTATTTGTTCTTCAAAATTACTAATTTTTGATATTTTGGAAGATCAAACGGTCGTCTAAATGTAATTATAGCACTACTGATACACGTAATTGAAGATGCAATTAAATTACTTACGTAATGATTTCTGCCCAGCTCTGACAATAATTCGCCACGCACCTGGAAATGTTTGCGACAGACACCGGGTAGGTAAGCTCCTATAACCAGGAGTGCCAACAGTTCCATCAAAGTCAACAACACAGACGTCAACCTGTCCCGTCACACCCAGACCACTACACATCAATTATCAACTAAGTCATCATCCACAGTTCCACAGTCGCCTGGAACCGCAATGCAGAGCTTTCACTCCCCACATATATTGAATACTCCTTACTGTATTATTGAATCGGCAATAATTGCAGACCGACAACGCGATAATCACAGTACGGTAATAATTCCATACTGTGATTATCGCTGTGTATCTAGTTGATGCTGTAGTGTTAACGGCAATGCGCTAAAGCTCCACCAAGCACCAACAAAATCACTGGGTTACCAGTTCATATTCTTTACCAACATAAGTGACATAGATCAACTTTTAATTATTCCATAAAATTTACTAAAACGTGATACCAAATCTATCGAAATCACCTCTAATCATAAGACCCCAAGCATTAGGAGTAATTTACAAAATAACTTGATCACACTTTCAGTCTACAATCAATGATGTTTTATTTCGTTAAATGCAAAGTTAACCAATACAACCTGGTACTAATAATAGAAAGAAAATTTTTATTGAAACATAGAATCATTATATTGGTTCGGGCGCCAATAAATATATCATGTTAACCCCTACGGAGCTGGTTGGGAATTATGGCAAGATGATCAGAAAGAAAAGGTAATTCGAAAACAGGAAAGCTGTCACGACAAAATGACATGAAATTTTTTGTTCGTCGTACTGAGAGCTTTAGTAAGAGCTTTTTCAATTCACGGGATAGACATATTTTTGGGTACAAAGTTCTTGGAGCTCAAATATAAACACAATTTTTTAAAAAATAAATAGACTAATCGCCACTACCATCACTCCAGCGGCATATTGATTTGGATAGAAACCTGTACTAATTTATAGTATACTTTGAATTTAACCATTTAAATTTGCGATCCTAAATCTATAGTGGATACACCAAAGTTATTGACTTTGTTTAACATTTATAACAAAGAACTAGCCCTTAAACAATGACCCTCAAAATGGAGCGCAATTTCAACATATATACATAAGGGGTATTCATGATGTGTTAAATGTTTTACCATGTTAAACTATATACCAAAATATAGTTATAACTATAAGATTGTGAGCAGCCCTATTTGAAGTCATGTTAAACGTTAAATGCATAAGAGCCCCTAGCGGATTTTCTCAGCAACTTGATGTATAAGCCTTTATGTTTATAACCTTCCTTCCAGATCCTTATGTTATTGTTTACTTCAGTTTTGATTTAAGTAATTAATTACAACATGCCTAGAGTGAGTGAAAAGTGGAATTTGTGCGAAAGTTTAGCTTATGAAATGAAATGAAAAAATAACTTTATTCTGGGACATATGTCCCCTAAGAATAATTACATGGTTCATATAGTGAGATTTTTATCTGGCGAGCGTTTACAAAGTTTTTTTTACTTTTTTTTTTCTCAAATGTATCATTAAAATTATCCATTCTGGTTTAATAACAGGGATATGAATACCACAAACACACGAAATAACTGAGCTGTCACAACAAAAATGGCGACGATCTCAACTAGCCTATTGTGTGACGTCATTCTCCATTTAACAGACCAAGTAACAGACTACCACAGTAAAAGAAGGCAATTTTTTTCGATTTAACATGAGTTTTTCCATTTAACACGCTTTAACATGTTAAACCAAAGATCATGAATACCCCTATGATGGAATAATGTGGTTTAGTGGGTGAAGCACTGTGCTACTAACTCTAAGGACCCAGATTTGAATCCGGTTGTAGTAGATAAATATTTTCTGTTACTATAGCCATGAGTCAACCCTGTGGGATCGAGGAGCCTCCTGATCAACTCAGCCTCATAAACTGGGTACCCTTACTGTGTTAAATCAGGCGGTTGAAGGTGATGAACTTTCTTCCAAAGTACTTAACCCCTGACCCTCCAAGGATTGTAGCAGTTCAGATTTTTATATTTTATAATTATGTAATCAAAAAGCCATAGTTTCCTTGATACCTTAATACTTTCACATTGCCCTTTTCCTAATGATCACCACCAATTCGATGATCTAAATTGTGAATCAATGGCCAATTAAATTCGGTACTGAATATAACATTGTGATTGACAATAAACAATTTCGGAAAAAAAAATATTGTGTCGACCAATTGATTGATAATGGATAAATTATGGCCCCACGCAGAAAAAACATGCAACTTATAATAGCGAAATTTCTACAGAAAATCACTATCTGTAGAAGGAATAGTTTAAAGAAGACATTGAAAGTTCAATAGCAAATCCATGGCAAAATTAAATTAAATATTCATGAAATTAAAATGAATATTTATACCCTGTATAATGAAATATTTATATCTTGGATCTGCATCTATTTTTGGTGAACAAATTATTCCGATAAGTGGAGCTATTGGTCATTTTTGACAATCTCTGAGGCTACTCAGGATTTGCCGTCCTAACTCTACGATAGAGTCAAGAATCATATAGTGGAACCACCTAAAACTAAACAATAACTGATTCATTTGAGAATCGAAACATCATCATACTTTTTAATCTTTATATCCAATAGTATCTGTTAAAATATATATTTTTATTCATTCAAATTCATGCTACGAGTACTGTTATTCTCTTAATAGGTTTATAATCAGTTTCCAATAACATATCCAAATATAATATATATAAATAGTTGACCTTATAATTTCAAATTATGGAGAATATGGTCAGGGTTGCAGTCAAAAGAAAAACAGAAATAGTTAACAACTATTTTTTCCCAACGTTTCGCCAACTTTGTAGAGCTTCATTAGGGCTGTTCAAGTTAATAGTTTTAGTAATTTGCTGAGCTCTATAAAGTGAGGCGAAACATCTGAAAATAAATAGTTGTTAACAATTTTGGTTCTCTTTTGACCGCAACTCTGACCATCTCCTACATAATATTCAAATATAATGTATTTTTTCGAAGCCAATTCGAAGAAATAATAAAAAATATATATATACCAGATGGCTTTTCTTGAAAAAATAGAACCGTAATTTTTTTATACAACATTAAATTAATAAAGAGATAATAATTAATACTATTAAAGATATTCAGATAAACAATAAATAAATACGACGTCTAGCTACAAAGCCAGTCCAATAAAATATTAATTTTTTATGATCGATGAGCTGATACTATGACAATGGTTGGTTATAAGCGAAACGCCTTCAATTTTCCTGAATAGATGTCACTCTTGAAGGTGGACGTACGATGATAGTATTGAAAAATTGGAAAGTAATTGGATTCGATAAATCGATTCCTCCTACCATTATCGCCAACACTAGCAATATCTTTTAGGCAGGGTTAGTAACCCCTAGCCTATGCAAAATTAAACAGTACTGCGATCCATTCCGCGCTACCAAGCAGTATTGTAGTTTTCTTTCGAACCAAAAATTTATTTATTTAATAAATAAATAAAATGTTGATAACTCAATCATAAACAGTACAAAATAAATCTTAAAAAACTCCAAGTATGTATTGTATAACTACAACATCTATCGAGAATAAAATTTAGAGAACAAGCTGTTTTTGGAACTTATATTTTGGAAATACAGGTCTGTCAAGGAAAATATTAGTTTCAGCTGGAATATAAAGGTAATACGAAGACCAAACCGAAAGCTAGTGAATAAATTAACTGTTATTAGGTAAATTGATCATGTAAAAAGTATGCTTTCTTTAAAAGGAGAAGACAGACAATACTAGAGAGCTTTAAGTGCATATATTAAATAGTAGAAGAAACATGGATAAAGCTGGCTCACCAGAGCTCTTGGATGTAACTTGTTGAGATAAATAAGATAAGCTAAAATGTCGTCATATAACTCCAGATGATTTGCAGAGAGTAATCAACCAAATCTCATAAAAAATCTCTGCCATTAAATACTTCAGATTCATGTAATTAACGAAAGCCAAATAAACTAAACAATGCTTTTGCGAAGGTGTAAGCGAATCAAATATAATTTGATAAAATTGATACAAAACCTATATAAATGTATTATTATCTCCAATTTTTCTACAACTTTGGGCCTAACAAGAAGAGGCGTTTTCGAAATTTAGCTGAGCCAAAGAAAATACTTTAACCCTTGCATAAGATTTTTTTTTATTGTCCGATTCAACTATAGTTGAAGAAATGATCAATAAATTCTTCACGTGGGATTTTATGAAGACCTATGTTTATTTTATATCAGGCTCATGTAGGAGAAAGACACCAAGTGCTCACACATGTGTTGAACAAAACCAACAATATCTTAGTTGGGAAACTCCATGTTAACGAACATTTCGTGATAATAAAAACATCCAACTCACCCCTCCGGTAATCACAAACACCCTGCTATATTTTTTACCTGTTGTCTATGGGATGCCAGGATAATTACAAGGTAATTATCCAAAAGTATTTATATTAATTCAAATTAGTTGAGTCCTAATACACTATAATGATCGGATTACTTTTCCAGTAATAGCGTGTGTACCAGTTACCAGTTAGATATCTCCATAAAATATGATTACCATCGTTCATATTACTTCTTCCTATGCGTTGACAATTGCTGTTTCTAAGGGTCAAAGACCACCACGAAGTTCAGGTTAAAACCTATTTGATAATATTTATAATATTAAAATGTTCAATACATAGAAACAACTTCATTTATTTAAAAAAAAAAAAACTATCAGCAAATTAATTTCGTTATCTGAGCCTAAATTATGTAACAATGAAAGAAAATTTGAAAGTATCTATTATTTTTTTTTAATAACTAGTGTGTTTACTCTTTTGTTTTATTAGTTTAAAATATTTTATTTTTTCCTTATTTATTCACGTAGTAAATAGTTTGATTGTGTTTATTTTATTTATCTTTCGGTATATATACCCATAGAGATTTTATTATTATTATTTTTTTTTTATATTATTATTATTATATTTTTATTTGTTTTGTAATTTTGGTATGAATGTCATCATTAATCACTATTACTTATAGCCCAAGTTGTGGCAGATTGTAGTACTATCAATAATATAGCCGTATGATAACAATAATTCATAATAAATAATTCATGATAGCAGAAAGAATAAACAAATAAATACTGATTTCTGTAGTAAAAAAAAATTAGCTTAAATATTCAAAAATCTACTGATTTTTACCTATATAGTACAAGAGCCCAAGAGGAGAAAAAAGGCAGTTATCTCACCTCAATTTCTGATTACTTTAATGAAAACAGTGTATAATTAATAGTCAAAATTGATGAGTCTGTCAAGTATAGGTAGGGGAAATAAAAAATGGCGGCTGTTTCAAAGCGATAAAAAAAACTAATTTTTCATTCGGAACTCTATATCTTAAAAAGTAGGAACAACACAAGAAAACGTAAGAGAACGTCATTTAAAGAAGAGTAAATTTGCTAAAATATGAGCCCTAATAGAGTTCTTTACGTTAAATAGTTTTCGAGATATAGCTTTTTAAAAAGAAACATTTCATAAAAATGTTGTACGGAACGTACTAAAAGATCAGTAGTTAGTGAATTTATTTTGAAAAATTTATATCTCAAAAACCATTTGACGTAGAGATGTCTATTAGCACTCAAATTAAAGCTAGTTTAATGAGCTATAAAGTAGTTTCTGATTTTTATCTTCCTAGGAGTAATAGTTTACATGATATTTGCTAAAATAAATTGATTTATAGTTGTTCCGACAAATTTTCATTTGCCAAATTTATATTCATATGTGAATATCATAAGAACTACTACCCCTACGAAGATCAGTGTCATAAACTACTTTTCAGTGTCATAAACTACTAAATTTCCTTTATTTTGAGTGTTAGCAGACATATGTGTGTCTTATGGATCTAGAGATATATTTTTTCAAATATCTAACACTTTATACGAACAACTAGAAATTAACATTTTGTGAGTTTATTTTGTCAAATATCATAAAAACTACTACTCCTACAAAGATAAA
>NW_027114928.1:179912-184924 GCF_000696795.3 Halyomorpha halys
CACAAAGTTCCTGAGATATAGATTTCTCAAAATAAATTAACTAACTACTAATCTTTCAGTAGATTTTTAAGACATTTTGCTTTTTAAAAAGCTATATCTCGAGAACTATTGGACGTAAATAGCTCTTTTAGGGGTAATATTTCAGCAAATTTAATCTTCTTTAAATAATGTTCACTTAGATTGTCTAGTGTTGTTGGTAGTTTTTACGACATAGAGCTCCGAATGGAAAATCAATGTTTTTTTAAGGTTTTGAAACAGCCGCCATTAATTAATAGTTTTTAACAAAGTAATCAAAAATTGGGGTGAGATAACTGCCCTTTTTTCTTTCTGTCTCTTGTACTAATATCTCCTACACTGTGGTACGCCTGTGTTGGGTTGGGCATTCCTGGTCAAGGTAAATCTTAGTAAGATGGTATTGACTACATACTGACTAACTGTCAAGGAAACAGCTTTTATTCCTAGATTGATAGTTTGTTGTCTAAAATATAAGTGAAAATGTTTAATTCTGAGAAAAAAAAATTCACATTCAGCATTAAAAGCTATATTGCCCTCTGCAGTAATGAAGCAAAACTCCCAAACCATGTGATTTATTAATTAACCGATATTTAACAAATATTTTTGGTTCATTATGTTTTATTAGTTTAATTAGCTTTGTAATTGAGCAAACAAAATTTAACCCCACTCATAATTTGAAACCATAAATTCGATCGTTAGCGGCTTTTCTCAGATCATTTTCGCTTTTTTTCTCCGTCACTAATTAAATTCACTTTTAACCATTAGAAAAGAAACTCCATTATTATAAAATATTTTTTATAAGTTGAATCTTTTATATTTTAATTAAGAGAGAAAAGAATAAAATAATTGGGGAGAATAAGAATATCCCCAAAGTCAGTCCACAAAGACCACAGCCTGGATATTTTACTTTAAAATACTTCTTTTTTTTTTTTCTTTGTCACCAATTAAGTTCGGCTCGGAAAGTCTATTAAAGTTTTAACCTTCATAATTTTTTTTATTTAGAATTAAATATAACCTATTTAATAAAAAAAAATTATTATCATGGCATAGTCGTAACTCAACGGACGACACATAACCACTGCATCCATCCAGGTTATTTGGCAGCCTTTTAAAATTATCTTTAACTAAGTTCCAGCAATATGTGTAATCAATATGGGAGTCCTGTTGAAGCCTCCAATATTCAGTTTACAAAGTCCTTTCAGTATTGCATAAAATAATGGAGTCGACATGCTTCGGTTTACCTACATCAGTATTGGAATATGTACATCCTAAAAGCCAGAGCCCACACCGACAACCAAATTGAACAAGAGATTAACTCAATTGATCCTGATGATCTCTAAGCACGTAAACCATTTGTTGATTACAAATTAACTTCCGGATTTCAAATTCAGTTTTATTTTTTTAAATATAGTTTGGATGTTATTTATTTCTTTATTTTATTTATTCTGAATTGTGTTATAAATGACTGAGAAACCTTTATCTAGAGCTACTCAGTTTTAAGTTTGCACACCAATTTATTTCGCAATATTATAGTGGGCAGGTCGACTTGAAATTTCGATTAGAAAATATAGTTTGATTTAACTGACAAATTAGTTTGTTTGGACAGTCCTGTACTGGTAGACTATTTTATTTTACAAAAGAATTTATTTTATTATAGGTTCGTATACAATCAAAAAGTAAGCCCGTTCTTTGAACCATAATGAACTATCTTTCCATAATATACCGTTGATTTTATTTTTCCGTAGACCCCCGAACTGAAATAGTACATTAATAAGGATCGATTAGAGGGAGAATACGCCAATAACTCTTTATAGAAAAAAATAAATTACGAGAGTTAAAAAATTTTATTAATCAAGCACTTAACTGCTTTGCTCTGATGTAATAGTGGCACAAATTTAAAAAATGTTGCTTTCTTATTCTTAATATAGTACGTATTCCAATTTTTTTTTAAATTTATTTATTGATATTTACCAATTTAGCATTTACAACTGAACATAAAATATATCAAGTAAATTTGAAATTATATCATAATGGTATGGCCCAAGCATGTAGAGAAACTATGGTTTACTTGGAATAATCTATCAGTGAAATAGAAATGGATGATGAGAAAGTAAGTAGGAGGTAGAAATTTACGGAGTTTGTAAAGCAGTCCCTGGTACCAAACTCGATCAAAAGCCTGTTTTACATCGAAAAAGACTCCCGCGAAGTACATTCCGCGTCCACCACACGATGACATTGCTGGATAGTGGAGTGGGATGTTCGGAATCCAAACTGGTGATCAGGGATTATATGATTGGAATCTAGAATGGGGTATAGGCGTTTCAAAATGAGTTTTTCGAGAATTTTGCCCATGATCGGTAATAGGGAGATGTGGTAGGTGATAGATATTCTGGCGGCTATTGGGGTTTGGGTATTATTTGATTATAGATAATTTCCATCGGTCAGGAAAATATGTGGAGCGGAGTACAGCGTTATATATGCAGGAATAGGATGGCTTTTCGAGGAAGAAGTTTTAGGATGTGGGATGTTATTAGGTCGTGTCCGGGAGCTTTGCGGGTAGGTAATCTTTGAATGATACTGGATATTTCTAATGGATGAAATGCTTTAGATGAGAGGGTCATTTGGAGAGGAATATTTAGTTCTACTTCAATTCAATATATTCAAGGTAAATTGGTTTAAGGATATCAGGATGAGGAATAAAGGTTTTAGAGAGCTGTCCTACGAATATTTGTGATTTTTCCTCGCCAGTTCTGGTCCGGGTTTGAGATTCGGTGTGAAGTGGATGGTTAGTTAAACTCTTTAAAACTCAGCAGTTTTTTATTGGTTCTCCATAATGGTTTGTCAGTAGTTGTAATATTTTCCGTAAAGGTATGTAAATTTTGAATTTTCTGATTTCTCCTTTTAGTTTGTTAGTTAATTTGGTGTAGTACGTTTTGACAGTTGGGCATCTGGTTCTATGCCACTTCGTCCTTTCTCTTTGTTTTATTCCAAAAATAGTACTGTAAACTAGAGTTACGTCTTAAAAAGAATGGTAACTTTGGGTTGGTCTGTATGAAGGCCCCGCTAGATAAATAAAATCCAATCCCATGTAAGATGTCCAATACAGTATAAAAACATTTTAGGTTTTTTTATCTTATTTATTTTTTAGGTTGTGCCACTTTCAAAACTAATCAGCGATAAGGCCTCATGTTTTTACCTTCTTAACTTTCCATGCAATAGAACCAATCGCAAATAAAACAATTGATTATCTTCTTTTCAAACCAATAATTTAATTATACATAAGTAAATTTATACAGTGCAACTTTTATGTAACGTACATTCCTGAGTAATATTTTATCTTTATAGAGATTGTATCCGTAAAGAAGGGGTTAATAGAAAATGAACATAAAAATGATATTATAGAATTAGCTTCAATTATGCTGTCATATCTTGTGAGTCTAAAAATACCAATCATAGATTTTACAATATTTAGAAGGAAAAAAATCAACAATACGTCTTGGAGAAATTTTGGCTCAACCATTATTTTGCAGGCCAAACATTCGTGATTGAACAAAAATTTGACGACAGTATGTCGAATTTCAAGGTTCATCCTTAGAATACAAGACAGAAAGAGACATATACAGACATTGCATGTCATATACTGCAGAAAGAGTCTACAGACAGAAATTCATATACTGCAAATTAGGGGCTTATTTTTTATTTTTTACTCAAATTTATTTAATTATTTATATCTTTAAATTTAAGTCATCATATTTTAAGGGAGGGGTTTATTTTCTTCTTGTATACACTGAATACTGGTCATACAATAACTAAATTTCTCTTAGTGCCGTCAATACCTAAAAATTATGGCATCATGAGTTTGTTTATTCATATTTTATGAAATATTTCCATTATACAGGACTGAAAACTCGTGATGAAGAATTAAAGTGGTGTCCACATTCAGAATGAAGAGGAACTTAGTCGACAATTACAATAACAGTTGTTACAATATATTACAATAATCCACACGTTTCCTTAGCTCAGTCAATGTTTGAGTTTGAGTGTAGTCTGTGGTTTTCATAAGTTATAACAGTGTTCAGTCATAAGTAGTTGTACTAGACGTTATATTAAAATAATCATTTCATTATTTAACTATTTTTTCCAAAGCAACACTAAATTGAATTTATTTCCCGATAAAATATTTCCTGACGCTTCCATTTAATATATACAACAATTTCATCACTAAATCTCAAAAGATGTGACCTGGACCATATATCAGCATAGAGAAAGTCCAGTAAATGTGTAACCAAATTCCAATGTATGGTTAAAATATACATATATATAGATATAAAAAATAGCAATAAGCAGAATAACTAAAAAATAGTTAATTTTCATTTTTAGTATATAAGGAAATTATATTCCGGGAAATTCACGGCTCTCCATTACCTAATGTTTTGATTAATATTCAAATTAAGTCCATTAATTACACTGCCAGACCAACCATATTATGATCCACCATATTATGGTAATTAGAAATCTTTATATTATAATTATTGAATTTATTCAATAATTAATATTAAATGTTTGGTTTTTGTGCATAAGAATTTCTAAATTCTTAATTGCCAGAAAAAAAAATGGTGTAAGTATATGTTATTTATTTTTAATAATTTACTATTTCATAGAGAAATTACTAATTTGTGAAATATTTTACTGGACCAAGACGTAAAATTGAAAATCGAATAGTAGTAAATAATATAATTCTGAAAAAATAATTCAATTATAATACAAAAAATAATTGGCAATAGTATATGATGTTTATAATATTTTATTTATTATTTTATATGGCAAATTCTTTTCTATGAAATAATGTAATATATTTAGTAAAAAGTCGAATTCTAGAAATAGTGTTTTATATTTAGTTTTTTTTTTAACGAGTATTTTACAATAACAGTCATTAATATCAATTACTTTATGCAGAAAACAATCAGGAATGATCTAGGTCCCCTAAAATAAATAAT
>NW_027114928.1:184974-197727 GCF_000696795.3 Halyomorpha halys
TAATATAATAAATATAAACATATTTTAGGTTTTTCATCCAAAAAATATTTCCCAGCCCAGGTAAATTACAAAATATGCTGTTCTGAAAATTGTAGAATTCGTCCTCTTACATAAAAACGACGATATGTGCGCGCACACACACACTATTGAAGTACTAATTAATATTAAAATATTTATTTTTCGTCACACATTTTGTATATGGGTTTAATTGAGCTTATAGGGGAAAAAATGTTTACAGCAAGAACCAATGCGTACATCGCATTATTATTATTCGTGTTTATTTTTATTAAATTTAATCCCAAAACTAATAAAATCTATGCATATCTCTAAACATGCACATCATATCTAGTAATAGTGCCATATGAGGCAGAAGGCACAAGATTTATGTTATGAGCAAAAAAAGTTATAAAAACCCAAATATAAAATTTATAATTTTATTTGTTTAATTTAATATGTTTTCCGACCAAAAACATGATATTGCCGACGTAATAACAGCTTGTTATTTAATTTAAGTCCTTTTTTTCTTTTATGTAACATAAGAAATAAAAATAATTGCCTAAAAGATCTCTTGTGACCGGCAAAGCCACAGCCAGAGGATTACTTCTATAGGTAATTTCATACAGGCTAAATGAGCAAACACATTTTAACTATCGTAATAGTTTTTAAAAAATTAATAAATATAGAATAGTACTCATTAAATTATATTAATATACTAATCATAAATAAAATTATATAAATAATTAAAATATATTAATCATAAATTACATTAATTAGAAGTAAAATTAAGGAAAAAAGCATTATGCTAAGAGAAAAAATGTTTTAAGTTTCATTTATGTTTAGAGGAGTCAATCTATATATCATTTACAATAAATAATTTGTAGCAATATTATTACTTATATACAGAACATAGTATAGTACAATACCCTGAAGAAGCGGTACTAACCCGAAACATGAAATCCAATTAAGTAAAAATTAAAAATGTTTAATTAGCAGAAAGTGTAATAAGAAAAAGTGTCGCAATTTTATTACTAAATCAAAATAATATAATTAAAGAACTACCCTGAAAAAAAAAATAATCATCCAAAAGCAGAACACTGATGTACTTGGATAATTGAAAATTGTTTCATTTTAATGGTACATTCGCTGCCATTATAAAGACACTTCAGGTTTAAATTATAGATATTTCTCTGAATTGAAATTCGGTTAAGTAAATAATCAACAACATCACTCTTTATTTATTTACTACTAGAAAACAATTTAATCGATGTAATTGTTTTTGAACCAGTTGAAATATTCAAATAGTTCCTGAACAGTGTGCTGTAATCAAATATTTATCATTATTTAGGTTAACTGTTATGTAAAAAGAGTGTAACCTATACAGCGAAACAGATGAAGACTAGGGCACCCTCGTGGTCTGAGGGAATCCCTCGACTGGCGGGTGGGGGTTGAGTCTGGAATCGATACTTAGACCGCGCTAGCAACACTGTTGTCATTGTTACAAAACAAACAGACAGCACGCGACCGTTTGTGATCGGCAACAATTAGCTGACGATGAGTCGATAACCTGTTCTCATGTGCGCCTCCGGGGCAGTTAACCTCCTGCAATGTGGCGGCAGGGGAGTATGGGTGTCAAGAAGATAATAGAAGCAGAAGATGAGTTATTCCTACCTGGTCAGGTGACAGACGATATGAGAAGACGATGTCCTGAGTAGAAGACGACAGCGACCACCTCCGTACAGCAGAACTGACAGCCTTCTGCCTGCCCTGCGCTGCCCCCAGCGCTCCTCCCATCCGCCCCCAACACTAACTTGGCCCGCCAGTCTTTCAATTGTAGATCGTAGCTGAAACAGACAAACCCATTTTTCACAATTAAAAATTCAATTTCATTATTATAAATAATTTTTAAATTAACGCTTACAACCAATCGTGAGATTGGTTGGTAGTGTGAGAAAAAATCTGCTGCGGTGCATATAACTTTCACTTCCAATAAAAAATTGTATTTTAGGGTTTCTGGTGGTTATAAATGACGACAATCAACTTTTCCAAGAAACAAAACGTAATATATGAGTGCATATGTACATATGAATGCAGTCGTAAGAAATCGGGGGGTTTCGGCTATTTCCGATTTTAACTCCTGTCCCAATTGTTTCCTCCTTTAATTATTTATACAATTCTTTAATAATTTATAGTAATCCATTATTAATTGAGCCAAGAATGAGAACTCGTTATTTATTTTTAAAAATACTCTAGAGCAATTCTTCTTTTAAATAAACCGTTTTCTCTGACTTTTCCAGGCTCTTCATGTAATTTTTGAGTAAATTAACGCACACAAACAAATTCGATGTTTTTATGAAATATATTTTTAAATTACATTAATATCTCTTTCCCGAATCCTTTTAAATACATAGGATTCACGATGGATCATGAAATGATTTTAATCAGCAAATTAATTTAAAAGTAGAAAACGCCAGAAAAATAATTTAAAAAATGTTTTAAAATTTTGATAAAATATCAAAACTATCGTCCGGAAATGAATACCAAATAAATCAGCACTAAGACCAATCATAACATATACCTGTCCCACATGGACACTAATTTCACCAAGTTAAAAATCTTTAAGTGTTCCAAAACAAATGCCTAAGAATTGTTATGAAAAATTCATATCACACAGGAATAACTAAGGTGCACTCATAACTAAATATTGGCACCATGCATTTATTGACCCGTAATTTCCTCTAATCTTGGCCTCACTCTTTTATAACGATACCCGTGTATACATATTTATAAACATAGGCGTTAAAAAATAAACATATATTGCTGTAAAAATATCGATAACGATCTTGATTTTATGTTACTTTATAACGGTTGTATGTTATTTTTATAACAGTATAAAACATAGCTCGTTTTTCATAAGTAGCGAAGTAAACAAAGTAGTACAAGACATATCCCGAAGCAATGTAATAATTATTTCACACATTAATATTTATGGAATAAAATGTTTTATATAAAAAAAATACAAATGGCTAAGACTTTCATACTTGTGAACACAAGAAAGAGGCTAAAAAGAACATGATGGGAGAACTACCTACTCTGGAAAGTAAAAAAAAAAAAACCCAAGAGGAGATACCACTGGGTGCTGTTTTTTCCCCGTCCCTATCATGTCATTTGTTAATTAATATTACGGCCCACAGGCGATCTTTTGTTTCTCAATTTTGTATTTGGCAGGTATAGATAAAAATATGAGAAGGGGAAAAAATCCTTGAGTTACAAAACATTTCATATTTTTTTATATATATATATTTTTTTTTAGTAAAAGCCAACGTTTTTCTAAAACATGAGGGTCATCATCATTTCATCCTGTGTTTTAACCACAGAGGGAATATTTTTGCCCCGTACTAGAAATTATAAACAAACTTCTATAACAGTTTACAAAAAAAAGTATACAAGCATTCATAATAATTAAACTCTTGGAAATTATAATAATTATTCTTATAAACTATATTATGAGATGAATTTCGTAAAGCTCTAGTAAAAATTCGCTCTTCGTTCGAACTAATTTGACGAAAAAAGCATAGATTGGTAATTTAGGACTGATGTTCTTTCTAAAAATAACGTTATTCTAGACAAGTATGATGATTGTATAATCAATTAGAGTATGTAAGATAAAAGTATGCTATATATTTTTTTTTTAATCTACAGGTATTTATTAAATAAGTATTTTAACTGTATAGATTTTTTTTCCAACCCTTATCGGGGTTGAAAATAGTCGAGAAGTTCGGTCTCCAGGGATTGTCCTCCCCCTACCTCTCCCAGACGGCGGGTCTGAATTATACACTGTAGGGACTTAATGACACTTGAGTGTCATCAAGAAATAATGACCTATTAATTACACCCAAATCTCTATAGATCCATGTTAGAAACCTTTGACTAAATATCTAATTGAAGGCTTAAAGAGAACTCTGTAAATTATGACAATCTCATCTCTATCTTTTCATACTTTTATTTTTTCCTATAACACCTGTAATCTTCGTTTAGAACAAATCCACGTCCAAAGATTTTTCTTATACACAACTCAAAACATCCAAATAATCATAACATGATCCATTGTTGCCCAAGGGGTGGTGTTTGTTTTGTAAGTCTACTTAAAATAAATAAATAAAAAGACATATATTTGGACAAAAAATAAAAATGAACAAAGACATATATTTTGACTGTTAATGGAATTTTTTTTTACAGACCTAACCTATTTTAACGGATTGGTATGAACCATGAATTTCAATAATTATGCCTTTAAAAAAATAATAAATTATTGATCTTAACCCTAGTAAAGGTATGAGGAACACATATGTTACCCAATAATCTTCAATGCAGTATACGTAATAAATTTTTCATATTAGCGATGTAAAATTTCCAGTCCCTACTTCTTCCAACCCCGTCTAAGACCGGAAAATTGCCAATTTTCCCCATAATTAAATCAGTCATCTTTAGTTATTATTATATGCCCTGCCCCTTATTATACCTTATTATCAAAAGATTAATTTTAAAAGCATTAAAGAGGATTTTATGATCCCCGTAAGTAATTTTCGTACAGCGGCTGAAGAGATAAATAAATGTTTATTTTAAGGAATAAGCTTAATAGGTGATTAAACTGTTATTTTAAATTCTCCTTAAATATTATCTCTTCCATTAAGAAGAGATTTCAAACATTAGCGGGTGTTTCAAACATCTCTGTATAGAGTAATCTTCACCCTAGAATAAATTAGCCATTGATTCGAAAAACTGATAATCAGAGAATGAGGTCATGGTTATCGGTGAAGCCTGGTAGCAAGCAACTGGATTCCATCACTTTGGGATATTTAATATTTTTTTAAAATAAATAACATTTATTCATCTAATGGAATTCAAATTAAAAAAATTTGTTTTATTAATGTTTTCAATTTTTCCATATGTATATAAGTTGTTTACAATATACATATATATAAGCTACGACCTGAGTGCGATATCAGCTGACAGAGGCCCATATCGGCTGACCAAGTACACCAGCCCTCTAAACCCCGAAACTTTAGATACAGAAGAAGCATAATTTTTGCATTTTATGTATATATATTGCACTCTTCTTCCTCTTTGCAGTTTTGTTTTTTTATTATTATTTTTCAAAATTCATTGAACCATGACAAGCAAACCAGTAATGAGCTGCAGTTCTGAACTTGCCTCTTGAAACCCATCTTCGGTGGTGGCAACTGCGATTCCACCGCTGCGGGGAATCACTACAGCAGAAGCGCTCGACACTACGCTAGAGTAAATCAGAATTCGCATAGCGACCACCCAGGAACTGAGGAAGGTTGCCCGGACCTTAAATATTTCACCGGAGAAACTATGAACTAAAAAGTGTCATAATTATACCAGTAAAGTAAATGATAAATTAATGATTTCAGCTCTGAAACAGGTATGTGGGGTATATGTGTCACCCAATTATCTACAATGCATTTTACGTAATCATATATTTACTTCGGCGATCTAAAATTTCCAGCAGCTCCTTCCTTCTACCCAGAGTAGGACCGAATATTGCCAATTTGCGTCACACTTTAGTCAGTCACCTACAACTTGCATTTTCAAGGCTATATGGTTTATAGTTTTCCTCCACGTGCCAACTAATGTTTCTTTGAATTTGTTATGTAACTTTATTTCCAGGTTTGGACACTGATATATTTAAGAATATTTTAAAAATACCATTTTTTTTTTTTTAATGTAAATAATTATATAAATTTTATATTATTGAATTATTTTGAAATAAATATATTAGTACCTTCATTAATCAAATAATTATTAAAAATGTTATTAATTTTAGTTGAAACTATATTTTATCTTCATAAATTTCTTAATTTCTATACATATTCTCATAATCGAACTTAGTAAAACTAAGAGTAGTTAGTAAAATTCAAACTACTGGCTAAAATGTCCATAGGAGCAGGAAGAAACGTCTCTTGGTTTATAAGAAATAGTCAATTAAATCGCGAGCTACAATTGGAATCAATCGATAAATTCATTAAAAAACCATAATCTACAAGTTACCACCCTTTTCTAACCATGTTGGGGGGTCATGTTTTCATTTCGTAGGACCACCACAGAAATAAAACTCGACCCCGAATGGGTCTTTTTTCGGTTGACTCTACAGACCTTGTAGATCTTCGGTCGTCCAAACTAGGCTTCTCCACGCCTGCCAGGTTACTGCTTTCCAATTTGCTCCACACAGCTCTTCCACATCTTCGTTGTTTCTGGTTATCCAATTGGTTTATGGCCTCCCAAGTGGTCTCTTGCCAACTACAGTGACATTCATTGTTGTGTAGAGGCGTCCTCATGGATTTCTCGAGCTACATGTCCCGCCCATCTACCTCCTTGTTGCCTTCATATCATGAGATATTAACTGATAAGGTAAGAACTGATAAGCCCATCACCTGCAGTTCAATGCTATTTCTTTTCCTTATATCAATGTTTTGATCCAAGATTATTTGTATGTGGTGAATTAAATCACTACTACCAAGTCTGTGGTAGATTTTAATATTTATCAATAAATAAATAATAATAAAAACAATATTTATTCAATTAATTTCGTATAAATGAAGGTATAAGGATACGTTCCTAATTCTTTTTTAAATAAAACATTCAGCGATTGCTATTAATAAAGTAGTGTTTCACAAGTTTTTATATAGTCCTATATTTTAATAATTTTATTCAATTAAATTTTAAAAATAGTGCACTTTTTTATACACTTCACTGTTGATGATGCAAGACCAGGGAAGAGAGAATAGAGTCCAGAATAGAAGGCTGAAGAACATGGACTGGAGGATGGATGTGGTGGTGGTGTCCTGGCAGCCAAGTCATCCAGTAAGTAAATAGCTTTCTTAATTGCAGTAATCATTTAACCCAGAAGGCCTCGGAATATACTGGGGCTAAAACCTACCAATATCTTAAGCAAAATGTACATTGTTTTATACAGAGAAAACATGCAGATGTTCTGGAAGGATATTGTAAGCTAATTTTCTTAGAAGTCAATCTTTCTTAGCAGTCGTTTTATTTTTAAAATCAAAATTAATGTGTTGTTTACAGTAATACTGTCAAATGAAGTTGGTTACTTAACTTTTCACATAAGAAAATTATGGATAATACTATTTTATAAATATTACTACGTAAAATAAATATTACTTTGCTTCAGGATACACCCTTATAATTACATCACTTATCAACAATATTTTATGTAACATATGCTTCCTATGAGAGAAACGTATGTTATGGTAGCTCTTATTACTGTTTTATAGAGTATCGATTTATTTCTAGGGGATAGTTCTGATTCGATATTAAAATGTGGAAACATTTAATACATCATTTTCCTTGCGTTTTCTAATTGAAAATTAATATGCTTGTTGAATAACTGTTTATTATCAAACGTGACTCCCATGTATTTAACGGATTTGGCGAGGGATTTAGGAGTGCCATTTAAAACTATATTCGAAAGTTTTATTCGTCGTTTTATAAAAAAATATGGAGTCTGTAATTTCAATGTTGAGATATAACCCTTATTTTTTAAGGAACCTAATTCTTCTCTTGAGAGCTACTTTTAGTCAATTAGTGATTTCGTTAATCCGATAAAAAGAGGATTATAACGCTGTATAATCGGCGCAGAGGACTATATTAATATTTTTGATTTTTGGATAGTCATTTATGAATAACATTGGGCTTAGGTAGATTCCTTGTTGGAGACCGGCAATAGTATGGCTCCTGGAGGAGGTTACATCATTGAATGATACGTAGAAGTATCTATTATATAAAAATGAAATACTATTTAATATTTATAGACATAAAGGGTGATATATACTATTTACTTAAGAGAAATTAATTTTTTAATTCTTCAAAAACGAAGCAAGAACTAAGAATTTTTTGAAATATAACTATTGTGTAATATATGTGTGATCACACCACTCCTTTCAGTCATTGAAAGTGCATCCAATACAAAATAAATTCTTTCCGTCTATTATGAACAAAACTACCTCCTATCTGGGATTCGTATGAACCCTCAGAGAATAAGGACAATTTCGCATGAACGCGTCGCAAGACTGTATGGAGGTAACACTATGTCAACCTTACCGTACCAAAGGCCCGTCTTCATTACTAAAATGGGTTGCGAGTTAACGTGTTAGGCTCTATAACATAAAATTGTTATCTGTTTGAATTAGTTTAGTAATTTTATTTTAAATCTTTATTCATCGGGACATGCGGAGTTGAACTTTGGGACTCCACTAAACCTTCGAATTCCTCTCGAATCCAATCCTTATAATCCAAAATCCTTCGTAAAATCCTCAATGCTCCCTATTTTTTTACTAATAAAACCATTCATAAAGACCTAAATGTTCCTTATGTAACCGATCTAGCCCGAACTAAATATCATTCCTTCCATTATAAACTCCCTAACAACCCAAACCCACTAGTTTCTAACCTTGCTTCCTCTTCCATTCCTGACAATCCTCCGAGGCGTCTGAAAAGAAGATTGCCTCGTGACCTTATATTGTAAAATGTTTTTAGAGTTCTACTACTGGTTAGTTTCTCTACATGCTGTATCAGATCATTATGATCGTACTTCAAATTTGCTTGTTGTATTTCTTATACAGTTTTAAATATCAATAAATAAAAAAATAATCTTTATTCAACAAAATACTGACAAGAATGTGTGTCATTAGTCATTACAGTGGTTCCCTACCTACAAAACTTTGCGAAGCACTAAGCTTGAACGTATTGCGCCCCACCCACCCTCCCGACTTAGGACAAAAAAGGTATCATTCGGAAAAAATGAAAATTAGGTAGCTTCATTCATTTTCATTGTACAACCTTTCAGTTATACCACACAAATATCAGGAAAGTTGATTTATGAAATAGTTCTAACAATAGATCCCTGCAAAAATATGCCGGACCCTCCCGCCGCATACCGAGAACCATTCAGAAAGAAGCTTCAGAATAGTTAAAACATTTTTATCTGCTTGAAAACAAAATTGCGTTGGGATCTTCTGAACATTCTTTCCTCCAATGGTCTAGAATTGATCAAACACCATTTTTTGGACCAAAGCTTTGTGAATTATAGAAATATTTATTTATTAATTGTTGTCATCTCATCTCCCGATTTATTTTTTCTATCCTTATGATTCACTAAACTTGTACACAAGTATAAGTTCTTTACCATTACCCATACCGTTGCTACCTTTAGTTAGTGTGCAAAATCTTATATTTCTCAACAATTTTGATCTGCTTTCTCAACATTAAAATATTTTAGTACCTCCAACTTTATGTATATTACGGAATATTGTAAATTTCACAATTGTCATGGATTTAAACTTTCACTTACATATAGCGAATATTGATATGACAAAAATAATTTTCTTTCCTTTTAAAAGTCAAGATTAAATTTACAAAACTCTTATTTACTAACTTCAGTAATTAGTATTGGTTTCGAATTCTGGTAACTCTTTGAGTATAATGTTTTATTACAAATTTAGAAGTTTGAAGTATGTTCTCAGATTTCAAGTAACCGAAATCTAGAAAAAAATAGTGTGTAAATCGGTTAAGGACTTTTTGAAATCTTAGATAAGTAGGAAACTTCGCTTCATTTAAGTATAACATACAAATATCCAGCAAAATGTCATGATAATATTTTGAACGGTTTTTAAGATAAATATTTTTAAAGTTATAAGTGCTTGTTCACGGAGCGCTTTCGGATTACTATCGTAATACCGTACCAGAAATAAAAAACCAAAACATTATTTTAACAAAACTGTTAATGATAACTTGGATTATAAAAAAATTATAAGAATTACCTGTCCCTACAATAGAATGCATTGTACCAAATTTCATCAAAATCTGAGGTTTACAGAATATCTTGACATGGAACGGTCCACTTTATTTTGTACATGAGACGATACAACGTAAATTAAGAAAATTTGACAAAAAGTATAACGTAAGGGATGAAAAAAAAGAACAAACAAATGGCCTGCCCAACCATACATACTACATAAACCCTTGAAAATATTCTAAAAGTTTGCTAATACTTTATTTGGGCCTCACACGAGAACAGTTTCAAAGCTTAAGCGACGATACATTGTTGGAAACACAAACTAAATATCGTGTCGTTTAGTTTTGTTATATATTTTAATGCTTATTGGAATACTTTTTCCACTTTATCCAATTATTCTAGACATCCCAAAAAAATTATCGGTATAAGTCAAAAAAGTTATGTAGATATCATGAAAAAATATGGTTGAGACGAAATTTCTTATTAAAAATGGAAAAATTTGAACATTAAATTCATTAGAGTTCTATCAATGGGTAGATTCTCCACATGTTTGTATCAGGCCATTATATCACTTACAGCAAATTTAATTGATGTATATATATATGTATACAGTTGTAAATTATTTTTTTAAAAAAATCATTAATTCATTTATTTAATATTCATGAAAAAAAGTATTTTATTGCAGAATTAATTAAATTACTCTGCCTATGAAGGGTAAAACCCATGAAGGATCACTGGATTCAGAAATTGAGAAAGAAGTATCATTTCTAAACAAGGGACTAATAGAGTGTATAACCAGGAAGGATATGTTCAGCATACACTTTCAACTGCGAAGTTTATTCTCCAACGTAAGTCAGGAACTCAATTTTCTAATGTTTTTAATTATTCGACAGGATTGCCTTTTGTAAACCTTCCGAAAGATAAAATTTATATCATGTAAGTTTTCACAATAAAAACATACATGCTCTTTTGATCTTGCTAGGAACAGGATCGCCTTTGGACGAGTACCGCATTGTCCGAGAGCACCACATAACTTTTTCACATAAGTTTTGTCGTATTTTCACCAAAAATAAAAGACTTTTAAACTAAATACACGATTTTGAGAGGGGAAATTTTATATCCGTTTAATGACCACAGGAACACAGGATTATGATCCCCATAGATACATATTTTATCCGGTATATTTGGGCACCTTAAGTGGTTTCCTTTGGATTAAATGTGCTTAAAGTCGGCTGCGTCTAAAGCTGAAGAATATCATAATATTATGAATTTCATTCAAAATTTCGGTCTGTCCTAATTTTTTATTCACAGTTTTTAATGTTAAGCGTACCATAACAACCGGATAATGTTATGGCTGTGGTCACCCTCCTCCCCCCTCCACCAGATTGAGTTAAAGAGTTCAATATTTGAATGCAAATTGAGTATCAAAAAAGTTCCCTTAAAGTACTCAACTTTTTTGTCCCACCCACGCCATCGTTTTCGCGTTTTTTAAGGTTTGGGAACCATTACAGCCTCTCTAAATCTAATTAGAGGGGTGAAAATTTGTATGTGAATTGGTAACAGAAAATTAGGTTTTCCAACGTTTTTCTTCCACCCTCGTCATTTTTTTCGCGGTTATTATCCAATTTATTTTGAATTACATGCAATATATCACAATTTTGTCCGTCACTCTGTTTTCAAAATAAATATAACATCTTATATATAAATTAAGATTATATTCATTTCTTTTTAAACAAATAATTTCTTATGATAAACCATCTTTTTACATAGTAATCAATATAAATTAGAAATTTTAATCAAAATTAGAAGTAGCAGTTTAACTTTTAATTGAAATTGACGTTTACTTGACTATTTCTTACCCAAAAATCAGGCTTGATATTGACAAAATTACTTTAATACAGAAACAACAAAATTTTGTCCTCCAATAACATAATTGATGAAGGAAAGACCTTGGATAGGCTAAAATCTAGAAGGTTCCCTACACCTGCTACCTGGTAATAAAATCCACCTCCCCCCCCCCTCTCACCATCCAACAGTAGCACTCTTAGACATCGCATTCTCCTTTTATTAGCCCATTCCGCTCCAGATCTCGAAGAAGTATACTTGGCTCAATCCTCTCCGCTTCCCATCACACTTTGGTTGGATCTTCGTGCGACGCTACCAACTGCGAATCATGTTCCTTATCAAGTTTTTTATAACTTTATGATCCGATAGTAAAGATGGAAGTAGCAAAATAATAGTAAAAGAGGAATAATTGTACTTAATAACGTTTGTATTCAATTTCAACCAATAAAACCACTAACAGAACTGGAATTCCAAGGAGTATTAGTATCCTAACAATAAGATGTGGTTAACTATTTCAAATAAACAATTTAAGGATGCTTTAGAGGAAGCTGTTTTTTGAAATTCTTCATTTGAGCCCTCTCAGACTATTGTAATCAAAATAATACCTACCTGTTTTTATTATGCACATTATTGTAAAATCGTTGGAGCCATTTTTGAGAAAACCGTAAAAAGAAAATGTGTACAAATCTATGATATAAAGTGGTATTTCAGGTAATTCAATTTTAGTGAAAAATTTTCTGTGCTATCCCTATGCTGAACCGTACATATTTTTATAATCGAAAACCTAATTTTAGCATTGTATATATTTTCACTCATCCAACTAACTAAACATATTTGTAATAACAAAAAGATAGTAGACCGTGGACAATATATATGAAGAGAAGATGGAATATATATGAAAAAAAATTAATTAATAGTACCAATATTTAGGCCAGAATTTCTATCAGGACTTGGAACAAAGAACAAGATAGCGAAAAATGAATATAAAAAAATAAAATATAAACAGAATGATTAAAGTAAGTAATTGTACAGGATGAAAATTAATAAAAATAAAATGATGAAAGAAGTGGAAA
>NW_027114928.1:198858-199737 GCF_000696795.3 Halyomorpha halys
ATTTAAAGTTATTCAATGCAGAAAAATATGAATATTTTAATTTAATAATAATATAGTATAATCATGAGAGAAAGTTGACCATGGATGACTTATACGAGGAGAAGATGGTTGGTTTATAAATTAAAGTTATGATAAGAAAAAAAAACAAAGTGAGAGAAAGAAAATATTTATTATATTATACGAGGAGAAGATGGTTGGGGTAAGTAAAGTTTAACAAAGAATGAATAGAAAAAAAATTTGAAAATTTTTTAGCTTTTAAAATGTTTACTTTTTTTAGGCTAGAAATTTCTAGCCCTCTTGAAAGCTAGAAAATCTGGCCAAAACGTTGCCACGATTAAATAAGTTACTTCAACTTATTTGTGTTTTGATTTGACCGCAACCCCCAACCATCTTCTCCTCGTATAATATAATACATATTTTCTTTCTCTCATTTTGTTTTTTTTTTCTTATCATAACTTTAATTTTTAAATTATAGTTAAATTCATATAAACTTATTTGTACTTTCAAAGAGTTATAGGGAGGTTTTGGACAGTTATAACCAAAATAGCTGGCAACAAATATTTTAAACCAATTAAATGATGATAACCAATAAGGGATCAAGGTAAAAGGCTTGCCCCCTCTCTGGAAGGTTAAAAAAAATCTTAAAAACTGTTTTCAAAACTTATTATACTTCTATCTATTTTTTTTAATTAGTTATTTTAGTTTTTTTTTTGTTATTTTAATTATTTAAGTGATCCATACTTGAAAGTTTATGACGTTTTCCTATAGTGAGAAAGAAGCTAAATTAGCTCTCTTTTTTGCAACAGATTTGAAAATAAATAATTATATTTTTATTAGTTAGAGTAAAATTTAAAGTGAGAATAAAGCAGTATCTATATA
>NW_027114928.1:201382-204601 GCF_000696795.3 Halyomorpha halys
AGATTGGCCTTATTACAGTCATGTAGATCAGTCTTTTGTAATGTGTTGGAAGTTTAGACCGTTTGTCTAGTAAGTGCTGTAATAGTCAAAATCGACGTGCAGTTTCCTGTCTTTTCAGTCTTGTGTGAGGATGGTATAAGTTTAAATAAGTAAATTAATAAATTGATAACATAACATTTTTTCCTATTTTTTTATGGAACAACACAAGTTTTTACTAGCTCACCTCAACAATTTAGAGTTATACTAAGCTAAGTGGAAGACATCAGTTACCAATACCAATATCAAGTGGAAGAGCAGTCTCAACATTCACAAATTCAATTCAAAAGTCTTTACTCCTAGATGCCCATTAGACCCACCTGAACTGATTCTTAACAAAGAAATATTATAATGGTGTCCTACCAACTGAGCAGTGAGGTACCTTTGAATTCACCTGGATTGTTGCCTACTCTGGAAACACCTTATCATTATCAAGCTAGCTCAAATCTGTGTAAAGCTAGCAATGCTATATCCTCTTGCCAATAAAAAATATAGATTAAAACTAGATACAATTATGCTCACCTACAAAACAATTTCAAGGCCGTTACTGATGTATGGTTGTGAAGTTTGTGGAACAGCATCATATATGAAACTAAACAAATCACAATCATCCTAGAAAATGTCCTGAGAATTGCAGTAGATCCCCTCTTGTTTACAACAAATGGAAAATTATATCGCGAAATAAAAATAGAATCGATAAATAATTTAATCAACGATTTGCAAAATTTCATTCCCTGTTACTAGCAGTTAAAGGTACAGTGTACTTACAACATATGAAATCCAATTTCCTCTTGAAGACTGAAGCCCAGGCTATTGTAGAACATTCTGCTATAAATACTACATTTATCTATGTTTTTATTATTATCATTATTATTTTTTTCATTCTCAAATTATGTTCTTACTATGTAAGTCAGTTATTTATTTTTAAATATTAGTTATTTTGTATGTAATTTTTTTGTTATATTCATTTTTCAATTACCTATCATTATTTTTACATATATTTTTTTTTAATAATGCATCTTTTTTATTCATAATTATTAAGTAATTATAACATTCTAAATAGTTAGAGGTTTCTTTAACATAAGATTATTCCCCAAATTAACATTATTTTACTTTTGGTGCAAAAGAACCTTAGGTAAAGGATTAAAGACTCATTTGTTGCTATCTCCATTACTAGTATCATTCAGTTTAGGTCAGAAAAAACTTTTATGCAAAAAATCAATTTGTTAGCTTTTAGAGTCCGAATCTACGTAGATGGAGCCCTTCATTTGCTATTATAAATAGGAGAGTTTTTATCATTTATAAATGATTTCTTTTTCTATTACGTAATTACTATGTTCCACAAATTATTTCATACAACACTTATAGAATTAACATATTGAAATTATTGTTTTTTTAATGCTTTTTTTTTTTTAGTCATTAGCCCAACATTAGTGGTGTCTAAATATTTACATTCCTTATATAAAAAAACATTGTTAATTATATTATTATATATTGGGCAATACCACTTATTTCTACACTGATTCTTTTATAGTTCTGTGAATATATTTAAAATCTGTATTTGATTCAAGAGAGGGTATATATATTCAAACATTTATAGTATATTAATATTTTAAAAAATGATCCTGGATAACTACAACCAATTTAAAAATTTTTATCTATTAATATTGTATAAATTACTTCTTTGAAATGAAAATTCTATTTTCTTATTTAAAGTTATTGTTCTATAAATAAATAGATAATAAACTCTCAATCACTTTCAGGATTATAGATCAATATATTACAACTATATAATAATTTGAAAAATATTTACCAACTTTACATAAAATTGTAATAGGACATTCATAACTTTCTCATCAATCATAACAAATAAAATAATTATTTTCACAGGTAACCGCACAAAGTAGTCAGAAATAAAAAAGTTAATTGTTTAATTATAAACTTTTAAATACATACTAACTTTTAGTTTAAATTGAAAAAGAAAAGCGGTACCAACCCAAAAGACAAAAATAGAGTGTACCAACTCCAAAAAACTTAAGGAATTACTACAATGAGATTTGTTTTGTTTTCTGTAACTTTATTACAAATAGTGTTTATTATTAAACTATTTTTTGTTTTTTATGATTTATGTTTTACCATACAGTTAATAAGGATGGAATATTTCCGTACGTAAATAAACAATAATTCAAAAAAGTATAAAAATAAGATCAAGGTGCAAAATGGTCAAATAACGCTTAAAACAGTAAAAACTCCGGGAAACTTTCAATTTTAACAAAATATGTGAAAAGCATACTTATTTAAATAGATTTTCGGGTGTTCTGTGATCATTCCAACATAATTATACATTAATGACTCGATAAAAAGACATTTCACTTCTTTTCCAATTTCCTTGTATTTATAAACATAAAGAGAATACAAATCTTAAGAAAAGGTATATTTTCTTAAAAGGCCTAAAAAGTAACAAAAATAAAAACTGGCAAAAGTAAATCACAAACCTTCGATTCAATAACTTGAAAGTTCGTCCTTTTGAACCTTCTGTTCAAATCCTCATTTTATCAGGAAAAAATTATTCAGAATTACGTGACTTAAAACAGCTATTTAGACCAAAATATGATCTCATAAGAATAATAGCTGACTAGGTTGAATTAAAAAATAGTTAAGAGGCCAATCCAAAAAAAAAATCTGTATGAATACTCCTACTGTATCTTCTTTTTTTTCGAATTATATTATTATTAATTATAGCATAACTTAATCTTACCAGGAAATGTTAGGGAAGACTTTTGATATTCAAATAGCACTTGAAACTACAAAAAACACTGCCCCTTACACGATTTACATCAAATCACACGGAATGCTTCAGGAGACTAATTAATATTATCCGCGCGCGCGCTAGTACATTTTCGCGCCTCGATGCATGAGTTTGGCGGTATTCTAGTATTACAAGAATACGTCACAATAAATAACAATGATTTGATATCAATCCTGGCCACTCAGTTAAATTAATGACCGGTGATTATTTTAGAGATATTTTTATTTAAGTTATTTCATTATTACTAATTTTAACAATTTTTTTAAAATTATTTATTTAATGCAATTTACAACTGTACAAAATAATACAATAGGTAAATATGTTGTATGTTTCATATACACTTGAAAATCTTGGGAAGGAACCACCCATTGGTG
>NW_027114928.1:205321-220001 GCF_000696795.3 Halyomorpha halys
AGGTTTACGACGGAGAGTAAAGGTGATCTGGTGGGATTTGTCAGGATTTATTTTGATTCTCCAGTTTTTACACCATTCTTCAATAGATGTTATGTGTGCCAGTAGTGTTTGTGATGCATTAGTTGGGTCGTTGTTTAGTGAAAGTATACATGTGTCATCCGCGTATGTTGTTAGGACTGTGTTCGGGTGGGTTGGGATGTCAGCTGTATATACCGTATACCGAATGGGACCTGAGATACTACTTTGAGGAACACCGGCGGACTGAGAAAAGAGAGATGAGTAGGCTAGGTTATGATTTACTTTAAAGGTTCTATCAGTGAGGTAGGAGCGAATTATAAGGAAGTATGTTAGGGGTAGGAATTGACGAAGTTTATAGAGCAGACCTGGATGCCAGACTCGATCAAAAGCTTGTTCAACATCGAGGAAGACTCCCGTGCAGTAAATGTCCAATGTGGAAGATATGACATCAACCACTCGATGACTCTGTTGTATGGTAGAATGACATGTTCTAAATCCAAACTGGTGGTCAGGAATAACATGATATGTGTCAAGGATTGGATAGAGGCGTTTTAATAAGAGGTTTTCAAGGATTTTGCCCATAATGGGCAGGAGTGAAATAGGACGGTAGGAAGACGGATATTCAAGTGGCTTAGAGGGTTTGGGAAACATAATTTTAACAATTAAAACACATTTTAACTTACTGCTGCTAACATTTGCTAAATAAAAAAAAAATAGCTATTTTCGATGCCGAAAGAGGGAAAAAAATGTAATTTAAAAAAATAAAATAATCCAGTAGAACCAGTGGGTTGGCATAAACCTTTCCTTCTAAGGGAAAGAAAAGTCAAAATGTGGGAGGTTGGCCACGCCCTGGTGGCCAGGTTTACGTTGAGATAAACAGAAATTTCCATCATTTTCGCAATTGTCTGAAGAAAAAAACATTGGTTTAATCGCAAATGTGAAATGAATGTAATATGTAGTAAATACTATTTTCAGTACATTGGTTTATCAACAATAAAAATCCACAAAGGCTTACTCAAGAATTTTAATTTTTACCCCATTTATTTTGTATTCAATTTTAATTTGTCTCATAGTGGTAATTTTAAAATTTATATAACTTATGAGCTAAAAAGTTTTTTTTTAAAGTTAAAAGAAATAATAGGAGTCCATCCGAAGAGTAAAATTCAGAATTGTATACTGAATTTGGAACGCTGACCTCTTTGGAATTAACTCGATTGTCACAGCGCTACCGCTTAAGATAGTAAACAGTCTATGGCGATGGCTTGAATTTGTGTGATACTGTTGTGTTCCATAACAGTTAATAATGTATTCCATTCAGCCCAATGAAATAACGAACCGAAAAATGCCTGCATTTTTGCAGAGCATAGAAGTTGAAAATTTCAAGTCATATCGCGGTAAATTCGCTATTGGACCACTAAAATCGTTTACTGCGGTAGTAGGTCCCAACGGTTCTGGTAAACAATCATTTTACTTATTTTAATAATTTAAAGCTCTAAAGCTAAATATAAAAGCTAAACATACTATTTTTCTTGTTTTTAGGTAAATCAAATTTTATGGATGCCATCAGTTTTGTTATGGGAGAGAAGACATCTGCTTTGAGAGTTAAAAGACTTAGTGATCTTATCCATGGTGCTTCTATTGGAAGACCTATTTCTAAAGTGTATGTAGTTAACATGAGCAAATTATTCCATTCTGTGTTAGTGCTGTTCTAACTTATAAATAGTTATTTTTACAGTTTCTTAGTAATAATATTGACAATTTCTTTTTCGGTTGATATTTCACTTTGGATTCTGGAGTAACTTAAACCAATTGAGTGATATTTCCAGTGATTACCTATTTACATGTAAAATAATTCAAAATTAGTTATAGTTTTTTAACCCATCACCAGGTAACATGACACTATTTCACTTGTACTCTGTATTGATAGCAAGTCCTACCCATCACATCATTTTAAATGAGATGAGTACATAGAGTTGACCCATCTTAATACTGAAATAATTTGTTTACTTTCATTTCTCGTTATTGGTGACCAAAATACTACTGCTTCAACTTTATATTTCTGGGTACATGAAGGTTGTTAAAGAGTAGCTATTTATATATAGTGTTTATTCACCCCAAACTTGCTTTCCAATTGATTAAATAACATAGTTGATGGTTTAGTAACCATGTCAGAACAGATTAACATTAAATAGTAATGTAACCCACACTTCACACTAACAGTACTTGCATATCTAGACCAGTCAAGTTGCATATCCAGTCCAGTCAAGTACTTAAGTACTTACATATTTATACTTATCAGTATAAGCTGATTCGTGTGCATACAAATTTAGAACTCTGAAAGATCCTTTGGGATTTGGTTATCTCTTAAAGGAGTAGAAGTTGATAATTGTGAACCAATTACATCAGTAATAATGTTGGAGATTTAATGAAAATGGTGCTGTACTTAATTGAGATTAAATATAAACAAATGAAATGAAAAGAAAAGTAGTTATATTCTTTGAAATCAACATGATAATGTAACAAGATAATACATACATATAACTAGCTGTTTAAATACAAACATGACACTAGAGGTCACAAATTAACAATACATCGAATTGTTGTGGCACTATGAACAATGATTTAAATCCTTCACAATCTATGTTGCTAATTTTCAAAGTAAAACATTGATAAATACACGAGCAGCTAATTGTGAACTAAATAAATATACACTTGCGAACTGCTAGGTGCTATTGGACACAGTTAGCTACTTTTGGGATACAATTATATAATTTGTATGGGAAATAAAATTGTTTTAATTCAGTTTTATAGAAAAGTTAATTATTCACTCATACCATTTGTTTAATTTAGTGCTTCAGTAACTGCTGTATTTTTGATGGAAGATGGTGCCACGAAACGGTTTACAAGGACAGTTCAAGGGTCATCATCTGATTACAAGATTGACAGAGAAGTATTTAATATTCTCGTTTTTCTATTCTTATACTTCATTTCTATTTCCTTTATTTAACCATTATGATTTTTAGCCTGTATCTACCCAAAAATACCTTGGTGACTTGGAGTCTATTGGCATCAATGTGAAGGCGAAAAACTTCCTTGTATTTCAAGGAGCTGTGGAATCTATAGCAATGAAAAACCCTAAAGAGTTAACTGCACTGTTCGAAGAAATCAGCGGGTAAAGTTTACAAAATTCTTATAATTTATGCACCAATGAATAATTATGTCTCTAACAATGTTTATTCTAACAAAGATCTGGAGCATTAAAAGAAGAATATGACCATGTTAAGTCTGAAGTGTTAAAAGCTGAAGAAGAAACTAATTTCACCTATTTAAAAAAACGAGGTGTTGTTGCTGAAAGGAAGGAAGCAAAAATGGAGAAAGACGAGGCTGAAAAATATCAACGACTAAAGGATGAGTTGGTATGTCTCAAATATAAACTTTGGAAATTAAATGTCAATTTTGTACCTTTTTAATTTAATATTTATGTTTTCAGGCTGAAAAAGAAGTAGAATATCAATTATTTAGGCTGTATCACAATGAAAATGATATTCAGTATTATGAAGGTGAGTTAGCAAAAAAGAAAAAAGATGTAGAAAAAGTTGAAAAAAAGAAGGAGCAGGCTGAAGAAGTTTTAAAGGAGAAAAAAAAAGAACAAGGAAAAGCTAATAGGGAGCTAGCTAAAATTGATCAAGAAATTAGAGAAGTTGTAAGTAAAACTAATTAATAACTCGGAATACTTTAGTTTCTGAATGTTTTCTAAGAAAAAAAGCGTATTTGTCTAATATTAAAGAGAATAATCAGAACACAGCAGTTGTCAAAATCCATCTACTACTTCTTAAATAGTGTGGTGGTCATAACAGTCTAGATTACCTCCTTTTTATCATTTCCTCTTTTATTTTATTCCTGATTGTTTGAATTGTGTAGTTGTAAATAGCATGACAGCCCATTGTTTATGATTTCAATAAACAATAATTCAACTAACAGTATTTTGTATTGACTTACTCACTCACTCACTGTTGGGCACTACAGTCCTTGTAGGACCTGAGCCTCTGCCACCATTCTTCCTCATGCCTCGCGGTCTCCAGCGATACTCCTCCAATTTTCAATCCCCATCCCTAATTATTGTTTTGTACATCAAAAGCTTTGCTTTCCTTGAAAGACTTTTGTATCAGAGAGCTTTTTGCTGGGCATAGAAACATCTGGTTCCTGCCACCATTCTGCCCTTAATTTCTACTTCTAAATTATTGTTCTCCGTCACAACTTCTCCCCGGTCTGTCTAGAGGTTTTCATATATTTAGACTTTTCACTATTTATGATAATTCCTGAATCCTGTGTTGCTCTCTTGAATTCTTCTACATCACCGGCCAGTGCTGTTATGGTTTCCCCTGTGATGGCTACATCATCCGCATAAGCCATGTGTTGTGTGAGCCTATTGTAAATGGTGCCACCCGGGTTTGTCCTTATTTTTCTAATGGCAACTTCTAGGATTATTAGGCCACTGTTAATCCTAAAGCTATTAGTGATGCCCACTCGAGTTTTCACCTTGCAACTAGTCCTTTCCAAGGTCATCTTTGTTAATCTTATTAACTTACTAGGTATTCCCAGTGACTGCAATGCCTTTAATAATTTTTCTCTGTCTACACTATCATAAGCCTGTCGGAAATCAATAAAGAAGTGGTGTAAGTCAACATTGTACTCATACGTTTTCTCGAGCATTTGTCTGATCGAGAACAGGTGGTCTGTTGTTGACCATCATGGGCAGAAACCGCTCTGGTACTGGCCCATCATCCTCCTACAAATTGCTACCGACAAGATCTTGTAAACTGTTGGCAAGAGCGCTATACCTCTGTAATTTTCACATTGTAGTCCCTTTCTTATGTATAGGGACTATAATAGCTTCTCCCCAGTCAGCCAGTATTATTTCTTTCATTCATATATCCCATATCACCTTGGAAATCTGTTCCCAAGTGTCTTCCCCTGTGTATTTAATTAATTCTGAAGGGATTTCATCTGGCCCTGGAGACTTATTATTTTTCAGGGACCAAATTATGTCCATAATTTCCTCCTTGTCTGGTAGTGCCTCCTCATCAATATCCTCATCATTATTAGATTGACATGCAGTATAGCTAATGATCATCCTTTACTAATTCAGTACTTGTTATAACTTGTAACAAGTACTATCAATGCTTGTTTTATTCCTAGAATTACACTCAAACAGGTTTTTCCTATTAAAAACTTCATATGATATGGCCACTGTGAACTTTTTCTTATGTTGTGTCATTATCATTTATTGTCAATTCAAAACAAGGGTACACATTAATTAACATTAAATTGATTTTTAACGGGTTTGGTATTATTTATGATATTACTAATTAAGTACTAAAATTATCCGTGATGTTTGACCCAAAACAACTCTTCAGGAGTCGTTCACTGATTTGGCATGGGCCATACAAAACAGAGATTCTCATCATTAAAATTGCACTGATTATAGGCATTAAATAAGACATCTTTGATTGCTGATAGGTTAAACTACTTAAAAATTAATTTAATTTAAGCAATGCAAGCAGCCTTATTTCGTCATTTTATATTTTTTACTTTATCAAGAATTCCAATTTAGTTATTGATTCTTCTTTTTTAGGAAGCTGAGGTTAATAAGAAAAGGCCTTCATTCATTAAAAGCAAAGAAAGAACAACGCATTTAAATAAAAAGTTAAACACAGCAAAGAAGTCCCTAGCTGAAGTTAGGCAAGCAGCCGAAGCACATGCTGAGGATACTAGACTGCTTGAGGAAGAGCTTGCCGAAGTAAATAAGAAGAGAGAGGAGTATGAATTGAATGAGAAGGATGCTTCTCAAAGTCAAGGCAGAGATATCACGTTAGAGGAAAACCAGGTAAAGAAAGTTATCCGGTTTTTTCTTTTTAATTGTCATCTAAAAAAAAAACTTTTTAATCGCAGATTTCTAAAAATAATTCACCCAAAATTTCCATTAATTTTCAAAGTTGAATCAATTGTTCTTGACTTGATAACTTTGTTGATACCTGTTTTTATTACATAATATTTTAAAAAATAAAAAATTTAATTAAATTAGCTGAGAAGATTAATAATTTGGCCTTGTTTCAGTCATCCATTCATTTAAGATCATGTTTATTTTAGAATGCTTATCAAAAGTTATTTAAAGTTTCAATAATGATGATAATAAAAAGCTTAACAAATCTGAAGGTTAGATGCCGATACTATCGATTATCTCATACATATCTATTTTCACAGACTCCCTTTAAAATCCCATTCCTATGTTTGGGCTATACATTAACCTATTAATTATAATGTATTTGCTAATCAATAAAACTATTGTTATTAATACTAATTATTTATAGGTTCAGGAGTATCATCAGCTTAAGATTGAAGCTCAGAAGAAATCAGCTCAGTATCTCCAAGATTTAGATTCCATTAACCGTGAACAGAAAGCTGAGCAAGATGAGTTAGATAATGAAATTAGGTTGATGGTTCAGTTGGAGAGTCAGATCAAGCAAAAAACCCATGAAAAAGAAGAAGCCCAAAAACGAGTTGATAAACTCACTGACCACATAAGGTGAACTAGCCAAATGATTATTTATTACAATCTATTATAATCTTACTACCAAGTGATTATTTATTTTTACAAAGTGATATCAAAATTTATTTAACAAGACAAGGTATTATTAATGATAAAAGATTAATTGATGAACATTTGTAATAAACCAAGAAAATAATGTTTTTAATCCCTTCAAAATTTGAGGTTTTATATTTTAATATATAATGAAGCCAAAAATGTTATATATATAAAAAAAGAAATCAGTCTGTCTATTTTCCACTGTTTTTCTCTAGGATTATTGGTCCAATATTTTTTAAAATTTAGATTTGACTCCTAAGTCACTGGTCATCCTCAGTGCTAGGCATTACTTTGAACCTAAATCAACTCCATTCTTAAAGATAGAGGACAGATATACTCTTTTATTTATTTATTAAAAAATAATTTAAATAATCAATTACTGTATTATAATTCACATTAGGTTTTGTTTAAAAAAATTAAATTAAGCTTTTAAATTATTATTATAGGAGTAGTGAACAGTCATTGGAAGAACAAAAAAAGCTTCAGCAAGACTTGCAAAGTGATGTTGGAACATCAAAAGACAAGGTTAAGGAATTGCAAGCCGAGTTGGATTCGATTATGGAACAACTCGGAGATGCACGAGTGGACAAGCATGAAGACTCCAGGAGGAAAAAGAAGCAAGAAATTGTTGAGAATTTCAAAAGGAATTTTCCTAAAGGAGTTGTAAGCTCTTTTTTTTTTTTTTTTTTTTGTTTGAAAGAATAACTGGTATTATAGATTTTAATGATTTAAAAAAAAAAAACACTGAAAAATGTATATCAATTTTATTGTTTATGTAGTATTGATGTTTTTTAATTTTTTCAGTATGATCGTATGATCAACATGTGTCATCCACAACATAAGAAATTCAATGTCGCTGTAACAAAAGTTTTGGGTAAATACATGGAGGCTATAGTAGTCGATACAGAGAAAACAGCTAGACAATGTATTCAATATTTGAAAGAAAATCTTCTGGACCCTGAGACATTTTTACCTTTGGATTACATTCAGACCAAACCCCTGAAGGAAAGACTAAGGTTAGTTAAATTGTATGATTGTTTTTTAGATCCTAGTTAACTTATTGTATTAATGTGTTAATTTAGTATTGTAAAAAAGTTTCGATGTATAACAAATTAAATTATCTGAAAAAAATTATAATGAATTATTGTTTATTACAGGGCCATCAAAGATCCAAAGAACACTAGGTTGTTATATGATATACTTAATTTCCATCCACCTGACATAAAGCAGGCAGTTTTATTTGCAACAAATAATGCCTTAGTCTGCGACACTCCTGAGGATGCAATGAGGGCTGCATACGAGATAGACTCCAACAGATATGATGTAATAATTAATTTTTAAATTCATAAATAAATTTTATTATCAATCCACTTTACTGGGTGCTTATGGAAATTAAATTCATAATCAATTCATTTTGATATTTCTTATTAAAAAAAAATAAAAGTTTAATGTTTAAATAACTTTTTTAAGGCGGTTGCGTTGGATGGAACCTTCTATCAGAAATCAGGTATTATGTCAGGAGGTAGCTTGGATTTAGCGAGAAAAGCTAAAAGGTGGGATGAAAAGCAGATGTCTCAATTAAAGTCCAAGAAGGTAATTTGACATTGTTTTATTTGTTAATTATTTTAAAGTATTTTTGTGTCTATATTAATTTACATTGAATTCTTTTAGGAAAAATTGACAGATGATCTCAGAGAAGCTGTAAAGAAGTCAAGAAAAGAATCAGAGTTAAATACTGTGGAATCACAGATTCGAGGATTGGAAACGAGAATAAGATATGCAAAATCTGATAAGGATAAAACTGTAATTACATGAGTTATTTTTTATTGACATTTGTCATGTAAAATGAATTTTATTGATGTCTTTGATGGTTATGGCCTTCAAAACTTTCTCTATTTTATCATTCAGATTCTCAAATTAAAGTATAATAATTTTAAAACACCTAACTTCTGGTTTTTTGTTTAATGTTTGAATTTTGATTTATTTTACAGTTAAAGCAAATTGCTGATCTTGAAAAGGAGTTGAAAATTTTGGAACAACGTTATGAAGATAGTGGTGTAAGTTATTTTCTTTTTATGATTTTTAACTTTTAATAAACTACTATTATTCAAATAAAATACTTCAAAAAACTTATTTGCTTTAAATTGCTGAAAACAATTATAAGAGATTCCAAATAATTTGGACTCCTTGGTTTAAACCGTTTAAAAAAATAAATATGGAGGTCCCTATGAAGTGAATGAAACATGTATTTTTACCTATTCTAATATAAGCAGTTTATTGCCTATCAAATGATAATAAAGCTAGTCATAAACCTAGTTATTATTTTTTAGAATGGTAATGTGGATTCCTAACTTTTAACCAGATATATTAGTTAGATATAAATATTACATTAATGTATTCACACCTCAAATAGAATATATTTTGGTTAAAAGTTTGGAATCTACATTACCATTATATATATATTATTATTAGGTTCAAATTAATCTTAAACCTTTTATTTAATTTGAATTATTTTTCTCATCCCCTTTTAATTTGTGGATTGTACAATTTTATGTAAAATACATTGAAAAGAAATATTGCCATTAATACTCATCAGTGTTTCTTTCATTGATAAGGTAAAGAGGTATTAATAAGAATATTTGAAGCTTAAAAGAAATAGATAGATAACAACTTTTTGTTAAAAATGTTACATTTTTAAAATTAGGAAATTTTGACTAGTTATTCGAAAAGTAGACATTTTTATTATGTTTTTAATTTTGAGTGATTTTGTTGTTGAATATTTAGTTCATTTGCTTGAATGCTACTTTTATAGCCTAGGAGAGAAAAGATTGAAAAATCCATGGCAGAAAGGGACCTACGTATCCAGGACATGAAGGAAAGGATGAACAGTGTTGAAGATGTTGTTTTCAAGGATTTTTGTACTAGGATTGGGATGGCAAACATCCGTCAGTACGAGGAGAGAGAACTAAGGTTTGTAATATTATTGTTATTATATTTCTTAATTGTATTATCAACAGATAAACTTTATCAGTGTTTTTTGCCATTCATTAGTTTAGTGTTTTAATAAATAAATAATAAAGAAATAATAGAAATATAAAAATAAAAAAGTTTTTTGGGTGTATTTTAAATCTTTCCAGCCTTGAAAAACTAGGTGAGATGAATTGCCTAAATTTGTGTTAGCTGGGTGTAAACCGTTCTTAGGACATATTGTAAGTTGTGTTAAATTATTTAAGTCTAGTTGATTTTCATCGAGTAGAAAATCTCAATGTGAAGCAACTAGATTTAACCAATTCAACACAACTTAAAAGACTTCCCGACAGACTTAGCTTAATTTTTAGTCAATTGGACTTACCTTGTTTTTCGCAACAGCCACAGAAATAGTAAATATCTAGTGAGTCCACTCGCACAACTTTTTTATTTATGACCCCCTACCTAGCCATCTCTAACATACCAGGTGGGGGGTTAGCTAGAGGTATCCAATCTGTTATAGCTATAGTGGTGGGTGTCAAGCTTACATTACGTGCAAATGCCACGGCAATAAAAAAAGTCGATGCCTCAGGCCGGATTCAAACCGGTGCTGCCAAAGTTCCCAGGTGGCAAAGGCATGCGCCTCAACCACCCGAACTACTGATATTTACATATATTTTGAGTTACTTTTATTCTGTATTTTCCTGTTAAAATTTTCCAGCTGTCACACAAATATCAAGAAAGACAAAATGTCTCCAACTTAAAACTTTCACTAAAATATGTGTTACCAGACCTTTCCACTGCTCGCAGACCACCAGTTGGAAACTACTTATTTAAATTAATTATACTTGAAAAATTAAAAATTCATTCTGATTCTTTACTAAAAACCTAATACAATTTGATTTTTTACTTACAATAACTTGAATTAAGTACCTTTTTTGTTTATAGATCTCAACAAGAAAGAATGAAGAAAAGAATGGAATTCGAAAATCAAAAAAATCGAATTGTTAATCAGTTGGAGTTTGAAAAATCTAAAGACAAAAAAATAAGAGGTGATTTAATTTTATATATTAAATATTATTTTTTAAACATGTAATAACATAAAATGAAATATTGTAAATAACATAGCTTCCAAGGAAGGAAATATTGGGTTTATGTATTACCTTAATTTAATATGTGATACATTTAGTGAATTTATAGTGGGGAGTGGTTATTACTTACTGATTATTTTAAGAATGTAATTATTAACTTTCAATTAAAGTTATTATTAAATTATTCAACAACTAACCCTCAGTTATTCCGAAATAAATTAATAATAATTAATTTAATTTCAGACAATGTAATTCGATGGGAAACAGCTGTGAAGGATGATGAGGAAGAGCTAAATATTGCTCGCATGGCTGAGCAGAAACAACAAATGGATCTGGAAAAGCATATGAAACAGATTGAGGAACTGAAATCTAAACGTCTCTTACATAAACAGGAGGCTGACAAGATGGAAGAGGCCATAGGAAAAGTAATCATTTTTTTAAAATTTAATATAAGAAGATAATTTTACTAATTTTAAGGATGTGTTAGTTATGATATATACTTGAATCAATATGACTAACTTTTGGGGGGGGGAGGGGGAGAGGTAAATTATATCCAGAGAATTTTCTAGTAATCACTAATTTTTCTACAGCAATCCATTGCAATTTTATATCTAATTACCTTTTCTAACGAAAAAGAGCTCTATAGTATTAAAGGCATAATTAACATTCTAATATTTCATATTAAAAAATATTTAGTTAATAAAAAATTTTAGTTACACTATCTTCTGATTTTATATATTTTTTGCCAAAATAAAATTGTTTATTAATCTTTACTTGTTAACAAGTTGGAGTTATGATTGCTGAATTTTCTGCCAGACAAATCCAATCTAAAATTTAATGCATTCCGGGGTTTCTAAACATTCTACCATAACATCTGTCTTAAGAGCTCAAAAATTGATTACTTAGTTCTATGGATAAATGGATTATTTCTTAAGGAATTATGTTGGTGCCTACATGAATAAATCCTGTTCCACTACAACCCATGAATTGGTTCGGTACCACTTGGTATAGAAATATTTTTTCTTTAAGCTCATCAACAAATTTTCTCTACCCCACTTTATAGATTCTGAATAACTCCCAAGAGGTTTTTCTAGCCTCAGACTAGATCCTTGGTAGATTTAACAGAAAAGTTAAGGAATTCTAAGAATTTTATAAAAACAAAAAAACAAATTCCATCTGCTTAGTGGGTCTAGAATGTTTAGATTCATCTTAATTTACAGGTTAATGTTTTAATCATAATATTTCATTTTTTATATATATTTTATAATAATAGTATATATTTACTTAAATTTATTGTCTTGTTTCTGAAGATAAAAATTAATCTGTAGAGAAGGCTTCATATTTTTTTATTATTTGAAGATTAAGCTTTTAAATATCATTAGCCATGTTTTTAGAATTGATAATAAAGGTCAAATTTTCTAGTCCTTTACTGTCTTTATATACTAATTGATTATATTATGTAATATTAGTATTTCCAATCATTGTTACTGTATTAATTCTTCTTGTCAGTAGTAATACATTTTTATTTATTTTCTCAGGCCAGAAGAGAAGTTGGTGCTATTGCTAAAGATATTCAAACTGCACAAAAATCAGTTACGAATATTGAATCAAAATTAGAAATGAAGAAACTTGAAAGACACAGCATTTTAATGCATTGTAAGGTAAGTCTAAACCAATCTTGTTTCCGGTATGCTGAGGGAAATAGGCAATGACTTTCTCCATTATCCTGTGGCTTGTCTGCCTGAAATCCTCAAATGCACTCTACTATTTTACCTTTATACGTCACACATTATACCTTTATTTTTTCCTTTATAGATGGAGGACATACCTGTCCCGATGTTAAAAGGCAATATGGAAGATATTGGCCAAGAGTCTACAGCTAATGATTCCAATGCCGACTCCAGCGTGGGTGGTTCTCAACAAATCCATGACAGGGAAAGCAGGTATTGATTGATCATATTGAGTACAATCCAAAAAATTAAACAAACTGCTCTTAAGTATTTAATTTCTTTTTTCTCTCAAGTATTTGACGAAGTTGAGAATTTATGTTAGAACATATGTGTATCTATTAAATGTGATAAAATCTCGTGGGAAATCTTAAATAGTTTTTTAAAGATTCATTAATTAAAGATGAATCATCCAATTTCTGGTATTTAAAATAATTTTTTAATTTTTAGAATTGTTGTTGACTATTCTGGACTTTCTGATAACTTGAAAGATATCGATGATGATGATGTCAAGAAAGTTGGTGATAAGTTGGCTAAAGTAATAAATGACCAAAATTCTATGCTACAAAAGATTCAAGCGCCTAACATGAAGGTAAGTTTCTGATTTGAGAATTATGTTCTTTAGTGCCTTTCCTAAAATACCTTAAACATTTATTTATTTTATTACAAGTGATAATTAAAGGGTGGTTGTCACTGCTAAATTTTGAGGAGTCCAGTTTCAAGTTGATTTGTAGTTACGTCCTTAACCGATTTCTACAAGGTACTGTTTTATTTAATTGTTTATTTAATAATTGTTTTAGGCCATTGAAAAACTTGAACTGGCTCGAGGAAAACTTGCTGTTACAAATGAAGAATTTGAAGCAGCTAGAAGGAGAGCGAAAAAGGCTAAAACTAATTTTGAAAGGATTAAGAAGGAGCGATATGATAAATTCACAGAATGTTTTGAACATGTATCGAACAATATTGATAATATTTATAAAGTAAGTCTTGTCAGTGTCTTTCATTTATCTGGTTGTTAATTGAATATGATAAGAATTGGTTCTTTATTTATAATGATTGAATAATTTCAATCCTTTGAATATAACATTTATTCATCAATACCTATTTTTTTTTTAATATAAAATCTATGATTGTAAGCTGAAAAATCCACCCTAATGACAGGGTCTATGTGAACAGCAAATCGTTGCTGAAAGTAGACAGTTTCAAATACCTCAGCTCCACAATAACATCAATAAATGATCAACGGACTGAGATAGACCAGCGTATAAAAAGCATGAACAGAGTCTTCTCTCAGTCAAGAATACTGAAATCCCAAAAAATCTCTAAAATTCTGAAACTAAGGGTGTATTATGCCATGATAAAACCAGATCTGATCAACAGATGTAAGATCTAGGCTCTAACAAGTACCCTAGAAAGCAGAATCGAGAGATTTGAATGGAAAGTCCTCCATACAATTACAAAAAAGATCTGGGATCAGAGCCTTAACACATGGAGAAGAAGAACTAACAGTGAACTGCTTGCAGAGAATAATCAATCAATATCTCTTGATAGGAAGGTAAGGAGGTTAAGAAGGATAGGACATTTTGGCAATCCATCAGGACGCCTCTTCACAATAATTAATACCAGTATAGTAAGCAAGAGACCACAAGGGAGGCCAAAAATCTGGGATAGACAGAATCAACAAAGATGCGTAAGAGCTGTATGCAGCAAACTGGAAAGCAGTAGCCCAATATAGGCAGGCATGGAGAGGGCTGGTTAGAGCAGCCATAGATCTACAAGGTCTGTAGAGCCAATTGAAGAAGAAAAAAAAAGGCTATGTTTCTTATTTGTAAAACAGATATTACAATGTATTATGTATTTGTCTGCCTGACAGATAGTTATACTTTACTTTTCAGGGAATCATAACTCATAAAACATGTGTATTGTGTATGGTCTTTTCATTTATTTTAACTGAAAGGAAGAGAAAATATTGGCACATCAATTGTATATTTACATTATGATCATTTACAGACATCTCTCTTTGTTGATATGGCCTTCTTTAAAAGGCTTTCATTTAAACTAACTCAGCATTTTAAAGCCCTAAACTTAAGTGTTTTCAAGATAATGCATGAAGAGCACTCTTATGCTAGCCATACGCCTATATCCCTATAGCCATACTCCTATATCCCTACAGCCATACTCCTATATCCCTATAGCCATACTCCTATATCCCTACAGCCATACTCCTATAT
>NW_027114928.1:220156-222410 GCF_000696795.3 Halyomorpha halys
AGCCATACTCCTATATCTCTATAGCCATACTCCTATATCCCTACAGCCATACTAGCCTTGAATGATACTCCAGCTGTGTCATTATGTTGTATCTTTAAAAATGGTGTAGAAAGTCAGAAAAGTTCTTAATTTGTAGATATCGACCTTTCAGACAATTTGAAGATCTAAAACATGGTTTCCGAGATAAGTTCGATTGAACAGGGGAGAGCCAAAATAAAAGTCGCCTTTGTTTATTTACACATAGACCAACAACATTATGTCATTCTACTTCCTTTTTTTATATAAGTTTTATCCTCATAATTAATTTTGGCCAAGTGCATTTCAATATTGGCTTAGAGAAATAGTTATTTCTATATGATGAAGAGTATATTTTGATGTATTTATATTTTTCATGGATTGGTTGAAATTGATTATATGTTTCATGATTTAATTTTTTTTTATAATTTTAAATTTTAGTCTTTGGCTAAAAATCCATCAGCACAAGCTTACCTCTCCTGTGAAAACCCAGAAGAGCCTTACCTTGATGGAATTTCCTATAACTGTGTTGCTCCAGGAAAAAGATTTCAACCCATGTCTAATCTTTCTGGAGGAGAGAAGACAATAGCTGCCCTAGCCCTCCTCTTTGCTATCCACAGGTACGAACTTACATATTTCTCTCTCTTTTTAAGGAATAATGTTAGAAACAAAATTTTTATTGTTAGTAGATTTGGCAACATTATAAGACATCCCAGGATGATCCTCGAAGCTCTTCATAACAATCCACCTGTTCTTTTCAAAATGGTTGCCAATTCAGGGGGTTCCATACACATCTTTATTTCAGGCATTTATGAGGAAAAGTTTATAATGTGGAAAAAAATAGTGGATTTTTTTTTGTTTATTCTCAATATTAATCTAGAATTTATTTTTACAAAGTTGAAGATTTGGTTTCAAACACAATTGTTAATGTGGAATAAAAAAAATCTCTCTGTCCACCATCTATTGCTTTTTTTTTTTAATTTACCCCCAAAGTTACCTCATGATTGGAATATGAAACCAATTGGCAGCCATTTTGAAATGAAATAGGTGATTATAATAGCGAGTTCATTGTAGACCCTTGCAGGTCATTCACCTATGACTTAGGTATTAATTTTTCAAAAAAATCTGTTTGTCAATAATTTTTTTTTCTTTAGATAGTAGTTATATTAAAATTATAAACTTAAAATCTAACCGTTATTAGTAAAAATACGGCATATTGAACTTTGTACTGATGTTTCATAAGTATGTGGGTAGGTCCCTATGGAAAAAGTCCACTTTATTAGTTTTAGGAATAAATGAAAAAATCCACATCTTTCAAAACATTCTTAATGTTCATTGTAGTAATTGAATTACCTACAAAGATCTTAGTTGGACTAATATAAGTTAAGATACTATAAACAATTTTGTTATTGGACTTTTTACACAAACTTGTTAGAAAAAGCTTTGTGATCCAACAAATCAGATGTTTTATTATTTATAAGTAAAATAAATAATTATAATTACCTTTGTATAACAATTGTGCTGTGTTTTTTTTTTCCATTCATTTAAATTGCATAGCTTTGTGATTTGGTCTCTATTAATATATAAAGGCCATTAAATAAGTAAGTAGGTTTGGTTATTATTGATTGTTTGGTTAGTGATTAAATTTGCTACCCACTTTCTAGGTAATACGTTACTACTAATGTTACAAGAGTAATAAAAAGTCTAGAAAATATTTGGTGAAACAAATCGAAAAGTTGTAATATGAAACACAAATTCAGCTATTCAGTAAATTTTAAACAAAACAATTTTTTCTAATATTCTAAGAATGTTTTATCATTTTATAAAACGTATCATTCAGCATTAATTTTTTTAATTGCTATTTGTTAACAATCATCTTTTCGTTAAATATTTTATGTTTTATAAAAAAATATGATGCACTAGAGATCAGTTTTCATCATATTACAATTGTTGTTTAACTTTTGCACTGGTGCTAAATCAAAGACGATACTTCTAATTGACATTTATTCATCATTGGATAACATGTATCAATAGTTATCGACATGATTTGTTACTGTTCAGTATAATAATTGTTTTCTTTGACTTTGTCTTATAAAGATTTTCCTGCACTAAAGATCAGTTTTCAACATTTTACAATTGTTGTTTAACTTTTGCACTGTTGCTAAATTAAAGACGATGCTTCTGATTGATGTTTATTCATCATTGGATAACACGTATCAATAGTTATCAACAATATGAC
>NW_027114928.1:222550-260167 GCF_000696795.3 Halyomorpha halys
TACTGCTGTTCAATATAATAATTGTTTTCTTTGACAATACATATCATTTGTCTAATAAAGATTATCCCGCACTAGAGATCAGTTTTCAACATATTACAATTGTTGTTTAACTTTTGCACTGGTGCTAAACCAAAGACGATATTTCTAATTGACATTTATTCATCATTGGATAACATGTACAATAGTTATCGACAACATGACTTGCTACTGTTCAATATAATAATTGTTTTTATAGGAAGATGGTCAGGGTTGCGGTCACAAGTGAAACGAAAATAGTTTACAACTATTTTATTTTCCAACGTATCGTTTCAATAGTTGTAAACTATTTTCGTTTCACTTGTGACCGCAACCCTGACCATCTTCCTATATATCAATTTTTACGGTCAACTACATATACATATATATAATAATTGTTTTCTTTGACTTTGTCTTATAAAGATTTTCCTGCACTAGAGATCAGTTTTCAATATATTACAATTGTTTAACTTTTGCACTGGTGCTAAATCAAAGAAGATGCTTCTGATTGACGTTTATTCATCATTGGATAACACGTATCAATAATTATCAACAATATGGCTTGCTACTGTTCAATATAATAGTTGTTTTCTTTTACGATATATGTCATTCGTCTTATAAAGATAATCCCACACTAGAGATCAGTTTTCAGTATATTATAATTGCTGTTTAACTCTTGCACTGATACTAAATCAAATATTATAGTTACACATTTTTTTTATTCAGCTTTAATGGAACCTATGTTTTGTAGTTATCAGCCTGCTCCGTTCTTTGTATTGGATGAGATAGATGCTGCCCTTGACAACACAAATATTGGCAAAGTTGCTTCTTACATCCATGGTCTTCAAAACCTCCAAACCATTGTAATTTCTCTTAAAGAAGAATTTTTCAGCCATGCTGAATCACTTATTGGTATTTGCCCTGATGTAAGTTTTTATTTATTTATTTATATTATTTTATTTATTATTTCTATTTTATTTATTTATATTTCTTATCCCATATTTTGCCTCGCATGAATTTTTTAAAATATTGTTTTTAATTTCAGGTTGGTGATTGTCTGATCAGCAGGGTTATAACAATGGACTTGTCTCAGTTTTTACAACACTGGTAATTGGGCCGATTTTAATGTGAAAATATTTTAAATTGTATTTATTATATTTTATTGAAATTGTATATTAATAAAATAGTTTATTTATAGATGTTGTATAGTTTTTAATATGTCTGAAAGGGGGTTAATGTTGACAAATATTGTTACGTGTTATGCAAAAGAAGATTTCAATTTAATCTGATTTGACCAATAGGATATTAGTCAATGAACTGAAATCATTCTTTATTTTCTTTTATGGCATTTATGTTAAAGCAGAGCCTAGAGTCAATGTCCACAATATTTTTTTCCTCATAAATCTTGTTGATTGATTATCTTAATTTTTAACTTTTTAAAAAGCCAAACATATTTACTTAAAATATGTTTCATATTCTGAGTATTTGTTTTAATGTTTTACTCAATTTTATTTCAATCAATAGTAGAGAATGAAAATGTTTATAATCATGTATTTACATAATACCTACTGAATGATTTTCTTTCACCAATTCTAATTTTAATGAATTATATTTTAATAAAGTTGTTTATTTATATTTTTATATATTTATCTTTATTAATAAACCATACCTCTGATTTCTCTCCTTCCAATTAACTTCTATCTTTATTTGTTACATTATGAACTGAATTATCTACTGCATCATTTTTATAAATTTCATAGAAAAAGCTATATCTAATAAAATTAATAATGTTCACTAATTTATAATTAACATTACAGATTTTTTGTTTTCCAAGGATACACCTACATTGGAAAAAGTATCCCAGTTAAAAATTTGTTTTTCTAATTAATGAAAACTTTTTTTTGCTTACCTCCATTCAGTAAGCACTGCAACTTAGGGCGAAACGTGACTCACATTAAATATTATTTGATTAATTTATTACTATTTGAGTTTTTCTTTGATCGCACCTGGATAATCTTCCTTTTATTATTACACACGGTCAATCAATAATCTTCCTTTTTTTTCTTTTTGAGACCTAATTTAACTTATATCTTTTTTTATTAGGTCTTTGGAATTATTTTTGATTTTTTTTTGTAAACATTATGCAATTGTTGTCGACTACCATTTATCATTGCCTGTTCTTTACATAATAACTGCCTAATACAAGATAATTATTAGTTTGCATTATTGCCTATGATGTCCATTACACATTATCTTGTATTTTTAAAGGTTAGTTCTTTAGTTGCCATATTTTGGAATGTATATGGATTTCATCGCAGCTGCAAAAATATGGCCATTAAAAAAACTACTTACACAACATATGGCAAGTAAAAAGTTATCTCATAGTGAACAGTCAGCCTGTAAGAGTATGAAATGATCGCTTGAGTGTCATGAAGAATGAAAAGCCTTGAGGAACTATCTCAGGTTGGTGTGTAGACAGTCTAGTACAAAATAATTTTTTAAGGCTAGACTCAACATGTATAGAACCTTAAGTTCATATGGAATCTAGTAAATTTCTTGTTTAAAATTGGAAAGTTAAATATTTCTACTAAAATATTTCAAATGGCTTACAGACCTTAATAGAATCCATATGTATTTTTAAAAATTTCAATGTACTTATTTTAATTTGAAAATATTTATTTTAAAAATGTGATTAAAATGCATTCTCTAAAGCAACAATATAAATAGGATACAAAATGATTTGAGTTGAATCGTTTGTGAAAAGCCAAAGTTGTGTATTTTAAAAATTTGCTTCATTTTAATGTGTTATTTTATTTTATTTCCAATGCCATATCCAAACCAACCAAATATTCCTTCCAATAGAAAGTGATTGCTCACTTCAATGAAGGAGCACTTAATGAGAAAGTTAGGACACAGAAGATAACACCACCATTAGTGTACTCTTATTCCACTTGTGGGCTTGGAGAGCAGCTAGTGAAATGAAACTCAGTGGTGTATTACCTATTTTGTTGGTTTTCCAGTATGCCGTAAGTCCTATCTTCCATTATTATCCATGTATTTATGATTATTTATAACTATTGTTCTACTGACTATTTTTTTTACTGTCAAATTTAATTAATTAAAATTATTTATTATGTTAGCTTATTTGATGTATTGATTTATTTCAACCAACTTAATAGTTCAGAATTTTTAACAAAAAAAATAAAAACTGCTCCATTCCTTTTTATGATGTAATACGAAAATATATATTTCAAGAACTACATGCCAAAATTAACAGGATTTAAAACCGTAGTAAAAAAAACAAACAATTAATTGGAAATTTTTTATTACAGACAATTAACTGTAACTTTTTTTTAGAAATAAGAATTTTTTATACTCTTACCTATATATCAAATATATAGTAAAGGGAAGTATTGTGAGCTTAAAAAATTTCTAATCTTCGAGTTTTCAACGGAAATACAAATTTAAGATCCCCTGAATCCAAATAACAGTCTTACATAGTAGTCTGCGTAACATCCTTGCTCAAATAAATAAATAATGGATAAATATAAAATATAAAAGAATTACACTATGGATAAAATAAATGTTTTCATAATTTCATAGCCAGATTTTACATTCATTTAACCTTTATATGAAATATATAATAAGGGGGAGTATTGCCATCCTGTTTAATAAATAAATTAAGTTTTGAAACCTGCAATGATTAATTTCAAACTAAAGTAGGATGAAGTGAAAGTTGGGTGATGGCCCACCAAATGTTTTAAATTAATAAAATTTAATTTAACCAAATGTAGTCAAACAGCATATCTTTCAAATCAAAGCCAGAACACCTCTGAAATTAAAATGCTCTTCAAAACTTCAAATTTGATAATGAAAGCTAATCATGCCTGAAACAATGATTTTTCAAAAAAACAGAATTAAGATGGTTAAAAAAAAATGTCCATAATAACTTATGTATGGTTAACAACTTAGAGTTTTTTATTTAATTTTTCATATAAATGTGGAAAGATCTAGTTTAATCTTTGATTTTTTTTAGTATGGAATAACTAATTGTTGAGTCCTTTCAAATGCCCTCACATCTAATTTTACATATGACATAAATGCTGTTTATAATCACTCGTATGTGTTAGTAAAATAGTATTGCCAATATTCACACACCTATCAATGTTATATAATTTTAAAATATCTATATTTTCAATGTTGACTAAACACATTCAATATTATTCCTAATTATCAAGATATTATCTACTATGAAACCACTTAAAATTAATAACAAAATAAGCTCTGGAGTTTAAAATTTTCATTTATAAAACTTGCTTCTTTGGTTCTAGACAAGCTCACAGTATGAAGAAGGCCTTCCTCCAGTGGCATATGATCCATGGTTCTCAACTCTTCTAATACGGATTCTACTAGCCACCAATCCTCAACTCCTGGCATACGCTATATCACAAAGACCTCAGCCACTGGCTTACGATGGCTTATCACGGACAGAATTACTATATCCTCGGAGACAGCCAAAGTATTACCCATTGACAGACAATGTAGCAAACAGTCAGCCTTTCGGAGCTTACAAATATAGTACCATAATTAGATAACTTCTGATCACGTACTGTACCATTTATATTTTTTAAAAAAATTGAAATTTCATATAAAAGTGGGAATTTTCAATGAATTTAGTCCAGTAAAAGAAGAGAAAAAATCAATGTGGAAAATGCTTCCTTACCCTCCTCCCTATAAAAATTTCAGAGTAAAATATGTTTTAGGGAATTTATAAAAAATATTAATCCTTCTTAAAATGAAATGGATGAATACAGCAGAATACAATAAAACCATTGTTTATATAACACATACAAATGATAAAATTGTGCTAAATATTATCAATTTTAAAAGCATATTTTTATGATAACTGAGTCATGGCAAATACACCACATTTATAATTTTGTACATCTGTATGAAAAGTTCAGCTCAGAAATGAAAAGTAGTAATAGTATTTTTTATTTTTACTTAATAATATAAACCGTATTAATAAATATCAATACTGTTAGAAATATTGGCATTGTGAATTATACAGAAGTAACAATCTGAAATGAGTGAGAATTAATTTCAACTCCAACTCAGGTGTAAAAGTTGTGTGATAAGTGCATCACCATCACCATACCAGATTTTTTCTATTCTCTTTCATCTCATTTTTTAAATACTTTCATGGGGCATTATTTTTTCAATACTGAAAATGATAATTAACAGAAACTAATTAATTAAAAAAATAAAATGGAAAGTAATTAAAATATTCTAATGTACTATTTCAGCTGAATTTATATTTCTAATATCATTTATCAACATGATTTGGATATAGGAATTCAAAATCTGAGATGCAGTATAGGAGGAGAGCACTCATATACAATTAACCAAAAGTTCAAACTTAGTTGTTCATTATATTACTGAAATACAGCAAATTAATGATATGAGCCCTACCATTGTGTTTAAGAATAAAACAACTATTTAAAAAAAGCAAACAAAAAACAAATGTTTTTCTAAATTATATTATCTGATTTTTAGAGTTTGTTTACATAATGTACTAAAAATAAAACTAAGATGGGGAGAGAAACATCTTCTGGCAACTAACGAATACATCCTTCTGCAATTGAACATTTGCCATTTCAATGACTGATTTCTGGATTTATATAATTGTAAACTAGAAGATAGTAATATTTTCTGATTCGTTTTTTCTTCTAAAATTAAAGGTATAATATTACTTTTAAAACAGTTAAAGGATGTTTAAAATAAATTAAAAAAAAGTAATTTCCATTGCATCATCTGATTCCATCACATTAAATTTTATTTTTAGGTAAAAATATTAATAGAACAATTTTTTTTTATTATTGGTTTATTATATTAATCAAAAATTTTATGTTGCATCATTGGATAAATACAATTAAAAAATAAATAAGAAGAGATAGTAGACTATTGTTACAGTCCAGGTGCTGATGGTTATAAGGCCAAAATAAAACAAATCATAGAGATCACTCACTCACAAGAAAAGTCACAACTCAAAAATGCTATATTTGAGAAAAACGAATCATTCCATCTTTTGAGTAGTAACTTTTACAGCATGTGATTGATCTTTACGATTTAATACATGTCAATGTTTCGATATATTGGCTGTAATTAAGTAAATTAACAAATCCTACAACAGTAACATTAAAAAAATAAGACAATCCTGGAATTATGGTAATAAAATTAAGTCTTATTAGTAAGGAATATGTTTATTCATATACATACAATCATCTACATCAGTCACTCTATTGTAAAAAAAAGTATATTACAATATCAGCTCAAAAAACTAACATAATATATACTATATAAATAAACAAGCACATAGCATGTACCCTGTTTGAACAATATTAAGGCACACTAATTTTCTCTCATTTAATGGTGGCTAAAGTTACCAGTCTTTACTTGACAAACTATTATGAACCAAAAACTGCAAAATTTATCTTAAAACAAACACATTAAGTGAGTATTGGCTAATGTACGACATATCACAATCTCTCAAGTGGAGATCGTAACACCAAAAATAATAGAAGATAAGGCTTAAATCTTAACCTTAACAACACAAAATCTTTAATCCACTCCCAATCAAAAGGTCCAGCCTTTTCTATACCTTATTTAACATATATTTCTCAGATCTCCTCTCGCACCAAACTGTAGAATGGTCACTCTATGATGACACAGCTACATGATTTTATAGAATTGATACAAAAGTAAACAGGTTACAGGTCCTTCCAAAAAAACCCAGCATGTACTTTGCAAAGTGGAAGATTAGATGAACAAAAAATACAGGCTATCACATCTGCGAAAAGAATGATGTCTATAATACAGAATACAGTAATAAGTGATACTAAAATCCCATGGCCTCAGTCAGTCAATTACTAAGACTTGGACAAATCTTTAACATATTCATAACAAATGCAATAGAACTAAACAATCATTAACAAAATTATCCCATACCTTAATAAAAATTCAAAAGTACCACAAAAAAAACTAACTGATCCTATACAAAACTGTCATAAGCTCAATAATAACATATTCTGCCCCTGTCTGGGCTACACCTGCGATTCTAAAGTAATTTTAAGGCACTGCAGACCCCTTCAAACAATATGTTTAATTATATACACTGAGATTTAAGTAGTCAATTAGACTAATAAAAGTTAAAAACAAAATATCATCGAATATCAAAATACTGAATTTTCCAAACTCACAGAGCTAGAATTAATTTCATTTTCAAATCTGGTTCCTTAAGAAATTACTCAATATACAAGCTTATTTTTAGATTAATGTTTTCAATTATTATCAATACCAACACTTTAGGTCAAGGTTATAACCTAACACAGCAACATAATATTTAATTTATGGTAGAGAATAAAGAATTTAATGGGAACTAGACATAAATCAAGCTTCTTGACAAAATAAAAAAATGATTAACAAAGGAAGATTAAAATAAAAATAATTTAAGTCATGTTGCATATTAGATGAAGAGGTAAACTTTCTAAATATAAAATGGCAAGCCCTTTGAAGCTTCTTGAGAGGGTTGGGAATTGAACCCAAGTACACTGCCAAGGCCAACCGAGACAGCCAAAATACAAGTAATAAATAACAATGTCCTAAAATCCTTTAAAGAAAAAATTAATATAAAGTGCTAGACTGACATTAAATAATATATTATTCAAAATGATCAGGTTGGAAAACAAAGTTAAACAAAAATTCAAGAGTAATAAAAATATAATATACTCCAACAATGATAAATAACATCATGCATTAGCTTATTAGTGTCACTATGCTATCTAATGGCAGCGACACAGCAATTTTATACTCAGTAATATAATTAAAATAAATCAGTTTCATAAAATATAACTAAATAATGAATGCAAACAAAGGAATGTTTACTGTGTAGAGCTCCAATTACAAATAATTAAATAGGATGAAATTTCATACATTATATGTTTTCCCTGTCCAACTAATAACTTCACTGCAACCAAATTTAAAAGGGTCTAGGAATTGGTTTACATAAGCAGGCTCATACATATAAAATATATCACCATTGAAAGAAGTTATGATTGAATAGAGATTGTAAAATTTAATTTTTTAAAATTTATAATAGGATAATGTCCATTTCTCCATTTATTTAACAGTTTCATGAGGGAATATTAGCTGATAACTAAAACGTAAAAAATAAAAATCAATTGAATAATACTTAGTGACCTAACATAAAGAAGATCAGGATATAACTGTATTCAGATAAAAGTTTGCATATTGATCAATCTTTTAAAATCAAAATATTAAACAGTTATTAACTCAAGAGACCAAGCCCAGAGACAAACTAAAAAAAAAATAATAAAATCTAAAATAATTTGCCAGCAAATCATATTATTGGCAGTTTGAATAAAAATGTTTAACTATGTTCATACATGAACAAGTTAAAATAACAACAGTAAAGTGCTAACACCGTGCATCCTTAAGAAGTAGGAGATACTTTGTAATTAAACAATTACACCACTTTTGTTGTCACCTAAAACAAAAATAGCATAATTATAATTAATTAACATCTTGATACAAATAAAATATGGTGCCTTGTTTTATATTTATTGAAATATAATATAAAATAACGTTGGAAGCAAAAGAAAAAATAAGTTACTCATTTTTCAATAAAATCTACTTAAGCATGTAAAAGGTCGGTAGTAATATAAGGTTGAGTATTCTGTTTTAGATGATAAAATAATTCATACTTACTATTAATACTCTTCAGTTTCCTACTTTTTGCAGTAGGTGTGGTTCCAAACAAACTATCAGTGGATAAAGAATTAAGTGCTTGTACCTTAAAGTAAATCACTGGATTAAGATTCATTGAAACAATTAAAACAAAATTATCAATGAGCTAATTTAAACACTAATAATTATAAAGTATAAATTATAAAATATAAGATGAACAGTCAAGACTGTAAAATAGATATTTAAATTTGGAAATCAACCACAACATTACTGCTGCCAGTAGAGGTTAAAATATAAGTCTTATTTTGTAATTGGGGTATCTATAAGTGACTAACCTATTCTAACCACGGTGGGGAGTCAAGTTTTTCATTTTGTGGGACCACCACACAATGGAAAAAGATAATGCCCCAAGCAGGATTCCAACTGGTGCCACTCGCAGATCTTAGATAAGTAAGACCTGTGCCTCAACTACCTGAGTTACGGACGGATAATCTCATCAACTTGTATTTTATCTTAGTAAATTCCTTATTGAAGTTAAATTAAAAAGTAATCAATTATGATCTAGTGATAATTTATTGCAGAGATTCCTAACTTTTTTCAACGTGGTAACCTTCTTGGGCTAGAGCTAATTCGCAGCACCCTTTTTGGACTAAAAAATTTTTGTGGCACCCTTGTGGAGCAAAAAAATTCCAACACAATAATTCTTAAAACAGTTCAATTTGTTCAAAAAGAGGAAAAAACAGTGCAAAGTAAATGTTGAAATGCACTGTATATTTGCAATTTTTATTTTTATTTTGTTTCTTTTATTTGTAATATTATGAAAAAGAGATATTCACTTATGGCACCTATGGCAAACGCTTGGGAGACCTGTGAATTTGAGAACCAATGCTTCAGTGAATAATGCTAGTTTATAGAAACATGACTGAAATAAGATAAATATATATTTTTTTACATTTATTTAATACTTTATCTTCAAATTATTTCATGAGTAATAAGACATATGCTGTACAAATGTACACCTCTAACTACTACTGTAGATCAGACTTGTCTCTGTACATATGTTGAGCAAGTTATACCTATTTGTGATAATTTTTGAGCCAATAAATACATTGATAATAAAAAACTTAATTTGGATTAAGTTAACAAAATTAATATATCTAAAAAAATTATGATTATAGATGACAATCATACCTGTTTGTCTATAGCAGAAAACTGCCATCTCCAAGAGATGGAATAAAGAAACTGTCTTAGGTCATAACGATTATCATCAGGAGAATAACTTTCAGCATGAACAGATGGAGTAAGTACAGTCATTTTATGTCTGTTCAAAGCATAACACCTATAAAAATGTTTGACTTTCTCCGCAACCTAAATAAATGGAAACAATGAAAAAAAATTGTGTTTTAAATGTAATATAAAAATTAATTTATAAAAATAAAAAGTAGACTTTAACAATTTAAGCCAAGATTGCCAGAGTCAAAAAGGAACTAATCAGAGCTTATGCCTAGTGGGACAGGTAGTAGGGCTCTTGACAACCTGTTCTCTGTCCTCGACTAACTGTTTTCAACAATATATCACTCCCGCAAAAGCCCTGATGAAGATCTGCAATGTGGTTTGAAACATAGGTTATTAACAAATAGTTTTTACTATTTTCTGATCCTTCTTGACCACCATCCTAGTGGATACTTTATTATTTGTCTTTGGGGATTGTCCCATACAAATAGATGTATTTGTGGATACAATAAACAAAAATTTATGAAAACTACTCAAAAAGTGATAAATATGCTTTAGTAACAAAAGGAATATATTGCAATTTGTCATCTCAAAATTGAAAATATTTTAAAAGAAAAATTATACCACATGAATAATAGCATTTATTGCATGACGCTAAATTGATTTGTCATTAAATAAATAAATTAACATGTTCACTACTGCCAAACTTTTAAAAATTCTACAAGTCTGCCCAGTAAATATTTAAAATATTAAACTGATAGCTTGACCTGCCACAATAAAATAACCTATCCCTTTTTGTTCTATTATGTTATTTATTTTCAAAGAATTTAATGGGATTTTGAACTTTCTGTCTGTTAATATTGGAAAATGATAGAAAGATGTCGAAGAAGGTTACTTGAAACTTACTTCTTGTGGTGTCTTGTTCTTCCAAACATGAATAAGTTTGTTAAAAGTAGAAAGAGGACCACATCGACCTGACTTTCTTAACCTTCCCATACATGATAGTTCTTCATACGTTAAACCCATTTCTGCTTCATCTGTCTGGACAATTGTACCCTCCGAGAGAGGTAGAAGTTCAGCCGTTGCTGGAGCAGACTGAATTAATTCAAGAGAACTCAAGTTAAATCTAGAAAAATAAATTTTGGAATAGAATAATAAAGTGATAGAGACATTATATTCATGTAGTAAAAGAAATTATTAAATTGATTATTTTAGAATTTTTTCTAGTGTATAAATTTAAAGAATATGGATCTAGATTTAGTATTTCTGGAATCCATCATATTTATTCCAAACTTTATTGCAGCAAAGGACAGAATTAATATCGTGAAAAATAAATAGAATACAAAATAACTAGGAGTACGATATTATAATTTTATACTGTACTGATTTATTAATTTTCTTTATCACAATGAACAAAAAGCAGCTTGATCTGTTAACTGCTAATATGATTGCTGGGATTAAAAGAAATCAATCTTTTATCAACCACCCCCTGATAGTATAATCGATTTTTGAATATTTACAAAAATAACGTAATCATAATTTATTCTGAAATCTATATAGTAGGTCATATTATTTTATAATACATTTTTTAATAGTTTTATTAAGCCTAACAAATTTTATGTCATGATACAAACCTGTCTTTAGCATAACAAACAAATGACCGCAGATCTGTTTTAGATATTCCTCCTATAGGATTAACATCTGCAGAGCTGCAATCGTATTTAGTCATATACCCACGAAGAGCTTCATCGACATTAGCAGACCCGACAACTAATAGTCCACCGGGTCGGCCTCTCGCCCATAATAATAGCTGAGCCAATAGGTAAGACATCACCATCCTTATGCGAGCCTATAAATCAAAGACTTATAAAAGGATAATAATTAAAATCTGAACATGGGAGAAATGACACAGCTAAATGAAACTATGGTTTAACATCCCTAGAAAGAGTCAAAGCCCATTAAATTGGCTATAAATGTTTTTTGTAGTAAAGTACTATTTATAGCACCTTTCATTAGGTTACTACTTCTTTTGTTTTAAGTAGATCTCAGTTTTAACCAAAAATCCTTTGAAAAATGATTTTTAATGGCCGAGGAATTGAATCCAAATCTTTAGGTTTGTAAAAAGGTAACAACTAGCATGCAATAGTATCACTACAAAGATGGTTATGGAGAAGATAAACAACTAAAATTAAATCAAAATACCATCGGTTAAAGGTATAAATAAGATGGTAGAAATGGGATGACAAAATATAATGTAAATAGGTTTTGACTTGATAGCTTCACTGCCCCTACAAATACTGTCAACTATCACACTACAGTGACAATACTATTATTGGTAATTTTCATACAGTTACATGGCAGTTAGTTTATTTCAGTGTAATATACTGTATAGATGCTCCAGAAACATGGTTATTTTAGAAATAACCACAGAAATAACCATTGTGTTTTTGTGAAATAATATATTTCTGAAATAAGAAAATAGTCATTATCAGATAATTAGTTCAGAAATAAATACAGATTATTTATTAGTTTATTTACAGGTTCCTCATTTGATGGGGGTTATTGAAATAATCATTATTGCAGAAATAATTGTTTTGTAAAATAACTCTTTAATTAATTTGATAAATACATAATTTAGACTGAGTCCATGTCTAAATTATAGATGAAGCTGAAGTGTACTGTAACATGTGACGCCAAAGTGGGCTTGGTCATCAAATATGGCATTCTGATCACTTACTCTAGTATTCTGACTTAGAAAATTAATATCTTTAGAATCAATGTGAGTAGAAAACTCTAGTTTTTAACTCAAAGAATCATAATGTGTGCAGAATGATAAAAATAGAAACAAATAAAAAACATACATACACCCCAAATGAGGTAGAAGAAAAATAAAATTTGACCTAATAAAACTATCATATTCAATACTAATTAAATAATAAAAAAATAAAATCTCTCAGAAAAAAATATATGTCAGTCTCATACTTGCCCATAATAGACAAGTTGAAGTGCCTAATTTTCAATCTTAAATCCTTTTCAGGAATCGATGCAATATCAATATGTTTATAAAGACATTATAAATTACTTGAACATTTTGCAGAGCTAGACATTCTCTTGGTGAACCACCATGGACTGAAAATCTAGGCTTCATTCCTGTTACAAGGCTGAAGACGTTCAATAAAGCAGTCACAGCAGCAGATAAGTTAACTTCAATATGATAGCTGGAATTCAGATTAATTACTAATATTTTTAAATATATAAATAAAGCATAAATCTCAAATAATTATTTAAAATATTTAAAAATTAAAGGACAACCTTTTATGTTTAACATTAGTAGTTTTATCCACCCTTATATTTTAATACAAAAATATTCAATAAGGTTGAAGATCAGAAAAGAACTTGTCAAATATGTAAAAAAAAAAAATACCGTTATAAAATTTGGAGGAATAAAATGAATCTTCATGAAAAACAAATGATTGATTTTATAAACAAGAGACATCTAATTATTGATGTGAATATTGGTGAGCTGCTGGTCCAGGAAGAAATTGGATTGACTCATGTTTTGGATGGAATAGTAGAGGGGAACTACGAGAGGGGGGATAACTGGTGTCATAACGATTAGGGAAGCATAACAAAGATGAGCAAAAAGAAAATGCCAAGGTCTGACAGAAAAAGGGCAATTTGTAGCTGAGGGAGTTAAGCAACTTACTCATGTCTACAGCAGCACCGGTTCGAATCCGGCCAAGGGAGACGACTTTTTTCATTTCTGCGGTAGTTGCACTAAATGAAAACATGACTTTCAGCCATGGTCACAACAGGTTGGTTACCTCAAAACAACCCTCCTCCCTCTCCCCCATGTCGGAAATGACCAGGAAGGGGTCATAAAAAAAAAACCCTCATCTTCATGACCTCATGTTCCAAAATCTTGATGAAACGTTCTGGGAAACACGTGAACACCCAGTAGTCCATATTTATTGCTGTGTGACTTTTAGATTTTTAAACCATTAAAAGAGGCTTTTGCAGGACAAAGTTTCACCAATGATACAGTGCTATGGATTTTTTTGAGCAACTTTCAAGGAATACCCCTTTTTTACAGTGAAGGAATAAAAAAGTTTCCAGTTCAATGGGAAATATGTATTAATTAGGAAAAACAATACTTTTGATTAATCATTTATTCATGCCAATATATTTTAAAATCAAATTCTCATTTATATTTGAATGGCACTGGTATGTATAGTGTCAAAATGGCAGCACAAATTAGGTCGATAAGGGAGACTTATGAGTCTACTGGAGGCAACTGACACTGAGTAGTAGTGATATCGTAAGCCCTGCCATGTAGTTTAGCTCAACATAGTGAAAAGCTAAAAATATCAAACAACTAAAAGAGGGCAACACAAATATACATACCTACCAATTTGTTGTGAAAGTTGCTTAGCTCTCATTTTGGTTTCACTAGATGAGTTCTCAGTCGCCATGTAAGATGTAAAGAAAATTCTACCACACAGCTCCTTGGCATCAGTTGGACAGTATTTGGGATCAGACACAATCTTCCTAACGTTATCTAGTACTTCGTCTGCAGAAAAATTATGGGCATGTATAACCACAATTAACAGTTTGCTTATTAATATTTATTCCTTGGAATTTTAAATAACTGAATACACTTTAAATAACTAGATTAATAGTATATTGCTTGCTAAATATGAATACTTTTTTTTTAAATTTAACATAAATTGTCTCTTACCTGAAATTTGTGAATATTGTACTATGAGATTACATAAAGAATAAATTATTACAGCAGAACTTGCAGAATCTATTCCTCCACTTAGCGGAAGGAAGAAGCCTCCTTGGCCAGACCGTCTAAAAAGAGAAATGAAAATTTTCTCTCCTAGCATGTAAAAAACCTCTTAAGTAGGTTAAATATAAATATAAAATTACTCCTCAAACACCATATAGTAGATTGAATCTAAACTCAAATAGTACTAATGTAAGTTGAAACTAATGGGACCTTTAGAAAACTGGACTAGACTAGATAAATCGGATATTGAGTAAAAGTGGACAGGGAAACATTTTCTATAGCGAATGAAACAGCGGTCCAATAAGTTCACAGGATTTTTCATTTAGATAATCAAACCAAACACATCACTCTACCCACAGCTGGTCTGGGACAATGCATCACAAAATAATTTCTCTTGGATACAGTAGTCAGAGGAGCTCCCAATTTATCTGGTTCCGTCCAGTTGTCTAAAGGCACCTTAACTCCTGCCTCAATTAAAGGTAGGTTAGGTAGCTAATTCAACTTAATTTAAATGTTTTGAATATAACTTTATTAATTTCCATTTGTTTATTAATTCTTGTTTCAACCAATTTTTTTTATTTACAGTGAAATTAAAACAAACGAATCACTTATAGTCAAACCATGCCTCAGGTCAATTGAATGGTTGGAGAAAGAAGAGTTTGGGAAAGTATTTCCATCATGAAGGTATTACTGTTTTGAAATGAGCAAGAATTAATTTCAACTCAAAGTTGAAGTTTTGTGATGAGTGACCGCACCAGATTGTTATATTTCAAAACTTGAAACTAGTTACATTCTAGTAAAGTCCTCTAGGAGATACTTTATTAAAATAAATCGAGCAGTAGAAGACAAATTTACACTTGGATTTTATTACTAGTATTAACAAATATTTTTTTTATTTGATCTGTACTGTGCTTTAATGCCTAATAACAGGTACTAATTTTAGTAGTTGACAACGGATACTCATTTTTGGACTAAATTGAGTCTGGATAATTAAAATGTTAGGGAAAATCTAATTTACGATGTAAATTAAATCAGAGTTCCTTCAACAAGGAAGAAATGACACTTCCCATTGGATCATCTCAATCCTCACTACTCTCATAAACAAAGAAAAAAATTACATGTTAATTTAAGAGAAACTATACCTGAGATAATCCCACAACCAGCATGCTGGCCCAAGAGCTATTTCCTCTTCAGGTGTGTGATATTGCCACGTTATTGGAATGGATAAAGGTGTAGATGACAGTTCTACAGACATAAAAACATCAACTTTGATCGTAGGATAAGCCTGACATTCAACAGAGGACATGTAACATCGAGAACGAGTTGAATTGCGATAACTAGAAACATCATCTAAGTCTACTGTAGCTATAGCAACTTCCTGAAAAAAATTATTTTAAGGATTAATATAAGAATTTTTCAAGGGAAATTTATCTTATTTTTTCTACATTAATTAAACACATTTCATAAATCATAATTGGATAAATACAACTAAAACTTCATAATTCCATTTAACAATCACCGAGTAGCTGCACACTGGCAACTTAAGTCAACCAAATTTTTAATCATACAGATAGAACACATTATTTCTCAAAAAGTCCTGCATACAGGCAATAATTTAGTTGTGGCAACCAAAAAAATTCCAACATGTTCAATTTTCTTGGAGACTTAATCAATCGTTACAAAATAGAACATACATGTTCATATCTATGTCTGTCCCCTGGGGATTCAAGAAAAAAGTTGCTCTTGATTTTTCCAGTTGTGATTTTGTTGTGCCTGTATCAACATGTCAATCTTTTATTATTTCTTTATTTAATACCAGATCGGCCTGGTGGGCCTTACATGGCTAATATAAGAGGTACATTTTTTTTTAACAATTGATTATGGAGGGGGGTATGGTATTATACAAAAGAAACCCCTAACTATATACAATGTTGTAAATTAAAAAAAAAAATTAAGATAAAATAAATAGATTAAAATAATAATTCTTAATAAAAGATAAAAGTAAAGTTAATAACAAAACCAATGATATTTATGGATATAACAAAATAAATAAATGACTTCTAATGAAAAAAAAAATGCTTTTGATGTTATCCTCTATTGTCTCTATTTGTAATTCCCCATGTATCTGGCTGTTTCTTACAAACTAAGGAGCATCCACTGCAATTCTTATAACTCTATTTTGAAAAGATTGTAATTTTTTCCTTTTCGTAAAGGATGCCACTCCCCAGACTTCACAGCCATACATCAGCAGTGGCCTGAGAATTTTTTTTTTTTTAAATAAAAATAGCTGTTTCTGTTTTTAATTTGGATTTTCGATTTAGGATAGGACATAGCATTGCTAACCTTGCGTAGGTTTGCATTAGTGTGATGTTGCTATGGTGGTTCCAGGTAAGGAGGCGATCGAGGTGAATTCCTAGGTATCTTATTGTTTCACTGGCAAGATTCCATTTCACATTTTTGCTCTAGAGGATCAGTTCTGGTGGGTCTGGTGGGCGTCTGAGAGTAAAAACTTTTGTAGTACATTTTTCAATGTTCGGACTAATCAATCATGTTGATCGACATCAAAGTATTTATAGAAGCAGTTAAGTTATGTTCCGCATTATATGACATAAAAATATAAGAAAAATAAGAAAATTTTATTGGATATTTTTTATAATGGCAAACAATTTTTAATTGGCCATCTATAAGCCTTGTGCTAATCAATGGATGGACCCAAAATTTTCTGAGTTTTTTTTCTCTTCCTTAAAACAAGAGCAAAAATGCATGCAGCCTCCATGAAATACATTTTGAAACTGATGTTAAGCAACTATTCAATGGCCAGTAGGAGCTTGGAACCATAGCGGACAACTTTCAGCTGATTAGATTTTTTAAGCACCGTAGCTAAAAAGTTACCAGAGTGTGGGTAGCCTATATAATATAATAAAAAATAATAAATGATAAAGTAACTTAGTTAAATATTTAAATAATCTAGTAAGGTAAGTTATTCATTAGCTGATTAGAACAACTTGGAATGTATGTTACTTAGAGGCAGAGCCATTTAACGACCATGAATGTTTGTTGATCCAATGGAATGTTTGTTCATCTTATAAATTTACAATCATTATGATCACTATTTAAAAAAATGTAAAGATAGAATAAATAGATAAAAACTAATATTTAGTATAGTTCATCATATAAAATTTTCAAGAATATAATAGTGCTGTGAACAAGTCTTTTAAAAAAGTCATATTTGAAACAATGTGAATAGGGAAAACCAATTTTTTTTTTTCTAAAGCCAAACATTTTAATATTAATGATCAGTGGATATATATATATGTATATCCATCAGGAGAAAATGGTTGGGGGTATGGTCAGAATTTCAGGCCTTCATGAGAGATAAGAACAAAAAATAAGATAACAACCATAATAAATAAAAATAATAACAGAATAATTAGAAAATAACAGATATTATAAATCCACAAATAGTGTTGAAAGAAAATGTATAGCATTATAAAAAGATAAAGGCTATACAAGAATAAATAATATTAAAATTAAGAAAGAGGAGAGAACAAGAAAATAATGTACATATGGAAATCTAGTAGGTAAATATATATACAAAATGAAAATTATTTAAAATTGAAGTTACGAAAAAATTGGGAAAGAAAACATATATGTAATTAATTAAATATGTAAGTAAAATAACAGGATTAAAGAAATAAAATATAAAGTCATAAAAGCCAAAAGGAGTAAAGAAATGTGAATATGAATAAGAAAATGTAATTATTAAATATATATGTACAAAATGAAAGTCATTTAAAATTAAAGGTATAAAAAAAAAAAGTGACAAAGAAAATGTGTCTTTATTTGATTATAAAAATAAATGCATACATTTTCTTTCTTTCTCACTTTTTTGGTTTGGTTTTGTTTTTCTGGTTATCAGGTGGAAGACAACCACAATCCTCTGGATTCTAAAATATATCACAGTATTCTCACATATCATGCAATACGTTCTGGGTTGAGGCTTATATGCCTGATATTTGTTTTCCACCAGAGGAACAATTCAAAACTCATAGGCAGAACTAAGTAGGGGTTTTTGGTAAGAAAAGAGGAGAAGAAACAATCAAAATGCATAAAACAGCCACCTCAGAGTTCTGAGATAGTCTTATAGAACATTTATAGAAACTGCTCGACAGGAAACCGCTTAAAAGCAACCTAGATTGTTGAATCCCAAAAGAAACATAACATAAAGACTAGATATTAATTTTTGGCTTATGCTATTTATTATTATTATTATTATTATTATTTTACCATAATAATATTTTAATCTAAATACAATATTTGTTTTACAATAATTATTTTTTCTTCTCTTGATTTACATGAATTAAAATATGACTTTTGCTCAAGACTTTTTTACTTCACTGTAATTATGACAGTATCAGAAATAATGACTTTTCATTAAGGAAATAAAATAAACAAAAAAAAATATCTTACAACATCTAGAAGAGAAAATTGCTGTGTCTTAGCTAATATTTGACCATTCAATGCAATACAAGAACAACCATTGAAATAAACACGCCCTCCGTCACAACCACGAAGATTGTTAAAAAGATAGCAGCCTCCTGCCTAAACATGAAAAATAAATAATCAAACATAAGTAAAAATATATTATTTTTATAAAACAAAACAAATTCATATTGAATAAATTAAAATGTTACTTTAAAAGTAGCAGACTTCACTAATTCTACTGTCACATAAGCTTTTCTTAGCTCCATATAGGACCCTGAACTATTTACAATAATTTCTACACCATCGAATGACAGAGGTATGTGTGAGCTGCATTGAAAAAAATAAAAAAATTATATTAAACATATTTTTAAATAAAAAACTTAAATCACTTAAAAATAAATACCTTTGAGGATTCCAAAGTTCTTCACATATTTCAAACCCAATAGACGTGTCTTGGGTTACAATAATTCCATCCCCAATGACAGTTGTTGATTGTCCAGTGGAATTTGTAATGAATTGGGGTAAGCGAAATTCCTCAATTTGTTTCATCTAAAATTTAATAATTTACATTATGGTAAGTATATTATAATATAAATCTATTATAAATTATAATAAAAGAATAGGTATGTTAAAAAATCAGTCCCACAACAGCCCATGGGTCATTTTTCTCCACACTATAGGTACTTGCTTCATTTTTATGAATGAAACCTTCAAGCACCTATTAAAAGCATGTCTCGGTTGAGACTTAATTGGATACAATTTATCTATTAAAAGCATGTCTTGGTTGAGACTTAATTGGATACAATTTATGTCATTTAAACGTCCTCAAAGACAATCTTGAATACAAATTTATACTCACATCAATCATTTAAAAACTTTTTGCAGGATATTCTGCCTAGGTCATCAATTTCAGTCAAAATAACCCTATATTGTTACTATTCGAAATGGCCAAAACATTTGAGTTTTAAAGAAATAAACAGTATTTAGAGACTTAAATTAGATACAATCATAAAGGGACTATTTGAGACAATAAAAATTATTTATGTGTAAATATTTTTAACTTGTCAAGTTAATGTTTTGGGTTAAACTCTAAATCTTTTAAAGGCTATTAAGAATAGGTTTTAATGACTATATTTTAGTTTAAGTAAAGTTTCAGACACTTAATAATACAGAATTAATACATTCAAGGAATTATACTGTTGTTGTTCTTTCAATCAGAATTAGTATAAATCTATCGTAAGCACTACAGATTTCTGAGCAATGTCCATATAAAAGTTCCTCTAATTGCAATATTAATACCGATTCTGATGATTTTAATTCCAATAATTATTAATAAAAGGAAACTTCAAGGTTCAAATTCATACCTTATAGAGAAAAGACTATTCTGAAAAACCTGAACAGTAGAATATCCCTATACTTTTACAAGCCAAGTATTATTAACAGATACTATCTGTTATCTATACTGCAGATACTATCTCATTAACCTTTTAATAATAAAATCTTGAAACAAAATACAAGAACGATAAAAGCCAATAAGTTTCAGATAAACTTGTACTTTGAAAGTATATAAAGAAAGTTAAATTTTTTCATTGGTTTATATTAGTTCTTAAATGATTGAATATGTACTAATATAATATAAAAATCATGATTCCAAAATAAAATTAAAATAAATTTAATGAAAAAAGGTAAAAACCATTACCCGTCCTTCAATCAGTGGGAGGAAAAACTTAATGCAAATAAAATAGAAAAATTAGTACTAAAAGAAATATGGATAAAAATTTGGCTACTCTAAACTTAAACGGTCTTATTACATTCATTTAAAATAAATAAAATTATACTTTGCCTTTCTCCATGAAGAAAACCATCGAGATTCTCTATAATTTCCATCATCACATAAAAGGGTTTTGGGGCGTATGAGTAGAATATTTCTTTAAAAAACAAATTACAATTTAGTTATCACAACTAGTAAGAAAGTTAAAATTAAAGTAAATCAATTTTGCAACAAATACAGAAAATAACTAACAGAACTTGTAAAGAACTTACTTATTATAAAAAACTACTCTGCAGTTATAAGTACAATTTCGATGAACCACAGGCATGCCAACATCTACAATGATGTCTTGACTGATAGGTGAATTTAAAATAGCTAAAAGCACTTCCCAAGAATGTGTGACTGTGTCAGACTCCAGAAAATGATCTTCACAGGTGTAACCACTGGAAATTAAATTTTACATGTTTAAATTATTAATTATAACGATAACAGTTAAACTAATTAATCGTTTGAAAGATGTATAAAAGACTAACGGAATCTCAAGCTCTGGACCTCCCCTGTATTTTGCTCCAGCTGCCTTGGCACTTTGAATACTTTGCAATATTCGGTTCATATTACCTTCAAAATCCATAGCCCATTGGTTGAGGGTACAAACTGCTACAGTGGCTTTTCTCACCATCCTACAAAGATAATTAAACCGATTATTTTCTAACCTGGATTGCAAAACATAATGTTATATTAATAATTTTATAAAATTGAAAAACAAGACTTCTAAATAGAAATAAAGTTTAGTTAAGAGAGATTGTTAATTAAGGATTCAAATTCGTGCCACTAACAAAATAGTTTTTTATTGGTTTTTTCTTCATGATTTGCTAATCTAGATTCCTAATTACTAACACAAAAAAGCTAAATAATTAAAATAACGTTTAAAGAGTAAACATCTTATTTAACAGTTAGATTTAACAACTTACTTGCTATATATAACTTGAAAAAGTAAATGATAAATAATTTAAGTAAAATAACACTTAAAAAATTCAGAAATCACAACCAATGATCTAACACTACTATCTCCATGATCACCAAAGAAAACGTTTTATCACATCTTGTGGTAAATTTGAATTAGGGGTTATCTGAAGAGTAGGTTACCATACAATTGGATGGGTTAAATTTATAGATTCTGTGGAGTTTAAATTCTTTTACAAAGCATTTTAAACTTAAATAAAACCTCTCAGTTTCTTTTATATATTTATATATGTTTATTCATTAATTTTAATTAGTTCTTTGATTACATATAAAATCAGCAGATAAAGTTTAAATAAGTTAAAAATTCCCTTGTATGATTAAATTCTCTTTAGTTTCTTAAACAAGATATGTTTATTAAATAATGTGAATATTGCTCTGTGTCAGTGAAAAAAGTGAATATAAAAGATATTTCTTTATACAGCTTTAGGGAAACCATAAACCCAGAAAGACAATGTCGTCAAGATGGTATGCTCATTTATATATTTTTTACAATAAACATCAACTATATTTCCCTATTATTATGTATTCATAAATTTTATTTTTCTCTTATTTACAATATTGCTAACCCTTTTTTTATATATCTATTCTAGGAAACCAAAAATTTATTATTATCAATTGGAAGTTTTTGAATATAATTACATGTTTACTTTTGTATTTTAGAATAAGGTACCTTATTTTTGAATGAGATACCTATTGTCTAATTTATTTTCCTTTGAAAGAAATGTTTATTATCTGTTTTCGTAAAGAATATATAATACGTTCTACCAGTTGTATAGTTGGTGCTATGAGTAGTGTTGGTATTGATACTTTCTTTTTTTTCTAGAAATTTTATAAGTATCCACTCAACATTCTAAATTATTAATTAAAAATAATTAATAAATTGTTTACAAGAAATATTAGTACTTACTTTTCTATTAATATTTACACAGATCTGGATTTCTGTTTTGCAATTTATATCAAATCGGTTTAAAGTTATGAAAAAGTTTATAAATAAAACTTGTACCTCTACAACTCATGAAGTGTCTTGTATTTCTTTTTAAGGAAGATTTTTTCATGATCTTACTCAACCATGCCAGGCGTTCCCCCAGTTAACCAAAGAATGTTATTGTTATTCCAGAGTTGCTTATTGGTATTGTTGAGTAAATTTTATTCTCATATAAGTAAATACCATTCTAACTACACTAAATCAATATCTAATGTTAGGTATATTTAGGCAAAAAAATTGACAGAATTTTAATTACATCACTGAATTGAAAAAGGGGGTTGGAAACGTTAGGACTATACGGTGAATTTAATAGTCAACCTACAACAACGGACATTTGAAACAGATCGAAACAGACAAATCATGTATAACAAAAACATTACTTGAGAGCCTAAAACAAAGTGGTAACACCTGTGCCTGTTGAATAAGAACTTTGAAAACTGAGGTACAATGAGTAATTTTAGCCCTACAATATACCTCCGAAATACCATGCCTTGAAATAATACAAGTGAAATATTCAAGGGAAAATACCAACCTACATCGAGCCCCTTGATCTTTGCTGTAATAAATATTACTAGGTGTATTTATAGTTTGTTATATACTCTCACAATTTAAGTCGACCCCTAATCCTTATGGTTCTTATTTTTTGAAATTTTTGTCCTGAGTAGCCACTGCTGATGAAGTGCCCATTGTTTATACACCTTGCACTCAATTGCTATCAGTGATACATATTTTACTACACAAATTGATGGACCAATTTTTTTATTTTTTTATTAGAATATCAAAAGTAAAAACTAATTAATTCATAATCAGTTTTGTATATTTTGCAAGTAACCTGAATATAAATACAATTTTATTTATTGTAGTACACTTGGTGTCTTAAGCCTTTATTTGACTAGTTTGGCTGTTTGATCATTTTTCATGAACTTTTGATAATTATCAAAAATCAAGAAAAATGTGAATTAACTAGAAAACAAAGCCATTGCAACTGAAAATAGAAGACAAATACCATTTGTTTGGTTTAATGTGGGTTTTGTCTGTACATTTGTTTCAAAACCCATATAATCCAAACATTTATGTTATTTCCTTTGAGAGGCCCATTCTATACCTTTTAGAAAAAGGAAAATACAAAAACTGAATTTCATTTGCGAACTAAAAATTTTTCACAGGTGGCCCTAACTTTTAAAAACTAGATTTCATGCATTGTGATTTTCAACTCTTCATATTTACTAAAATAATTTATTGATAATCAAAATCAATTATACTGTTTAATATTAGAAGTAGTTAAAAAAAAAAATAAAACAGCCTCTATCCTCTCTTCTCATTGCTAAAGTACTTTATTCTATACAATTACGGTTGTAAGATTTATAAAAATAGCTCTTATAAATTAAATTGTTGTAAAAAGAGATGGTTTTACATAACTTACACTGTTGAGAATCAAAAATATATAGTAATGTATTAGAATATATTGTATTGGTAATATAAATTGTGGCTCTCAGTCATTAAACATACTTTCTAATATTTGCTGTGAATTGAAGTTTTTAACCTACTGGATTCTTTAGGGCTGATATATATTTTTGAAAGAATTTAGGAAATTTGTGTTTGTAAAAGAAAAATGTTGGTGTTAAGTTTTAGTTAGTGACTTCCAATTGAAAATAAAAATCACAATTAACAAATATCTATCTTTTTTTTCTTGATATTATAAAAATTTTCATTTCTTAGTTAACATATTTTATGACCAAGTTACTTAGTTGTATTAGTGATGTTATTTAATTTATTTAGTTAGGAGTTTGTAGTATAAATGTCCTATGTATTTGTATAGTTTTCTAAACTTTAGTTATCCTTTCAGGTACCCTATTTATCAGAAAGGTGGTCCACAATTGAGGGTTTTTTTGCCCAATTTTTGGATGAAGATGGTGCGACCCCAGTATAAACAGCCACCTAACATTGTACAGTTTATAACGTCTATTCAAATGACAGATTATGATATTAAAAATTATTTAGAAAAAATATACAAAATACCAGTTGCTCATGTTCGCTCAGAAATTGTTGAGGGTATGTACTTTGTATTTTTTCTGATGTAATCCATGCTAATTATTACATCAATGTTAATGTTACTTATATGAACTAATTATAATTAAAAGTAATTAATTTTTAGAAAAACATTCCACTATCATTCACATTAAAAAGAAAGGATTTTAAAAAAAAAATATGTAAAAAGATTGCAGCTCACTCGCGTGTAGAAGTATAAAATCACATCTTTAAATAAATGATTCACCCATATTTATAATTATTTTAAAGCCAAATTAGTTTATGGGTCATTCTTATAGATTCATCTAGGGGCTCGACAATTTTTTTATTGTTTTATGAAACTGTGTCTAAAAGTGAAATATTTCTTTTTTATTAAAATTTTGTTTAATGTATTGATATGTTATGGTACTGTTCTATCCAGGCACAATTGTCCCAACTTTAAGGTTTTGTAGGGGATCTTTCCTATGCAAAAATTACAAAACAAGTTTTATAAAACTTCTGTTATGAATACTTCTGAATAAACAAAAATGATGATACTCATTTCTGATATTCACAGAACTGATAGTTTAGAGTATTTAGATGAAAATGTTTGTATCCAGAGCATTTCTGTCTCAGTCCTGCCTTTTTTGTTTCTAAAATGTTCTTGGTAAAAGCTGTTTCCGGATTTACTTTTCCACCATTTTTATTATGCACTTCTAAGCTGTCTAGAATATCAAATTATATCTCTGTTCAAGCAATCTGCAGCATTCGGAAAGTGTAATAGTTCGATGGTATGTGAATAACCCAACGAAATGTTTCAAGCTCCTGGCTTCATTGCTGAAGTGAATATCCAAAACAATTTTATATTATTACTCAATACTTTTACAATATATGGAGCAACTTTGAACAAAACAAAATATTTTATAAAAACTTCCATATTTCACCATAGCCTTACCCATCATTGAGACCATTGTAGCTGAGAAATTTGAAGGATCATCTTGATAACCTCATGTCTGCAAGGGCTCCGGTGCAATTCTGGCCTAGGTGGGTTGACTTTTATTCCGTGGATTAAAAACTCAACCCTCCTACTGTGGTTAGGTTAGGTTGGTTTCCTCTTGGATTACCACTTCTGTATGTCAGAAATGACCAGGTAAGGGTTAAAAAGGAAAAAAAAAGATTTGCCTAACCCTTTTGAGTGAGTCTAGTTAAATTTGTTACAAGAACCATGACAGATCGTTTTAAAGATAGTTTCCAACTTTTCTAGCACTCCAATATTTAGCAGACAATAGCATAGCCTCTAACAAGGTAATTTGTTTAACCTGTCTGCTTTTAGGTATTTAGTGGTTTTTTTGAGTGTAGGACTTTTTCAAGTTTGATAGCTCAAATTACTCGGTGATATCTCGTGAATCCTTTAAAACAACTTGAACTCAATTGTTGTCACATCATGATTCTGCTCAGCTGTTTTCTTACTTGTTTATTTTATTTATAAATGAAAAGAGCCATTATTTGGATTGTTCATAACAATTAGTTATTATTTAGATGGTCAATGAACTTCAATTAAAGTGTTCATGAGAGCATCCCCAATTTTTTTCAGCTTAGTTAGAGTACCTGTTTTTACATTTCTGAAAACTTGAACGTAAAAATGCCTATTTCTGTGAGAAAGACCGATATCTGTAAAGTTTCTTGGGTCTTTCCATCTTGGATTTTGTTGTATTCTAATATGGTCTTCTATTTTTGCAATGCCAAAAAGCCTAGCTGAATGTGTGACATGACTAATTAAAAATACAAAATAATCAATTGAAGTAAATATAAATTAGAAAGTAGCTGCCACCTTAATTCAAATATGGTTATCTCAAAAATTTCCAGATACACCACTTTGACAATACATACACCTTCAATATTTCTGTTTTGCTCTTTGCTATTTCAAATGGCAGAATTAGATCTTTCAAACTTTTATGTTCATTTTAACCATCACAATCACCATTCATTTTCAGTAGTAACAGAGACCTCTATTGTGTGGAATTTCATGTAACTCACATATCTAGTATTGATTTGACTTAGGCTTTAATTCTGACCAACTGTAACAATATATTAATTTTTATTTCCTTGTGATTAATGCCTATTATATCTTAAATGTTTTGTTATTTAGTTATTTTTTATACTCCTAGTGTAGTTGGTGTATTAGTTTTTATGATTATAAGTTTTAGCCGTCCCAATCCCTTTTGATGAATGTTTGGAATGATATTTTTTTCTTCAATTTGACATTATAGTCTATTTATTTAAAAAGGTTTATAATTAGATGATATTGATAAATCAGAAAAAAAAATTAGAGGGATTTTGGCAATGCCTCATGGTGTTTAATGCTACTATAGCATTGTATTAGCTAGTGGTTTTGAGGTTCTCTTATATCCACACTTCTCTCTGACAGTTATAAAAGATGTTAAATTTGTCTTTTGTTTCTTTGCAATACCTTTTCAAATCATTTTCCTATTGTATACTTATCATATTGGAAAAATTTAATTTCTTTTCATCAAATTTGTTATCATTAGTTTCTTTTTCATTCTTTAATTGTTTTTTCTCATGTTCTACATTATCATCAAAATGAATTCAAAACAAAAAAAAAACTTTCAATCGGCTGCGAGAGGTGCAATGGCATAACCTACTTTGTGTGGCCTAAGAAAAACAAAACAATGATACCTTTAATAAAATTAATATATGTATAAGTTACAGACTGACAATAGACTTTTACTATGTAAAAGATAACTGGTGCCGAAACCCGGGAACTTTAGATATCGGAGTAATTTTCAGTCTAAAAGAAAAATTTTTTTTCATTCTTCTCTTTGACTTATGACCAGTAACGGAATAGTGAGAAGAGCAGTTCTGAACCTGGAGAATATGAACCAAAACAACCAACTTCAAGCTGCAGTCAACCAAACTTTAGCAGCAGGTAACCCACCTCCGGAGCAGATTCAACCACTACCAGAAGTCTCTTTAGCACAATTTCATGCCACGACGCTTGAATGGATTAAGGTCTGTACGGCAACCACCCAGGACCTGAGGAAGGCAATGTTGGACATAGATAAATAAACCAGAGAGACCGGAGAATTAAATCATTTTTTAAAAGGGGGCGATCGTCTAATGGGGCGAAGATGTTGGAGGATTTACTGGATAACGAGGACGCAAAAGTTCTGAAAACAGCGGTAGTCTGCTGTGTAAAAAGAAGTATCCTAAATCAGATTCAGGCAGATGAAGAGACCCCCTGGAAGGTCATCAAAGAAAGACTAAAGAAGGCATTCGGAGGAGGATATAGACGGTGGACTCCAGAGGAGGATATATTCATGATGATAAGAGAAACGAAAAAACCGAGACAGTCTAGTGGGCAGTATGCTGCAGAACTCCTGGCATACAATAACAAAATCACTGATAAACTCAGCGAGAGGATGGAGAAAATCCAAGTATAGGGTCGGATGCAATTCCTATCCATGCTACCGAAGACTCAGTTGGCAAAATAACTGGGGAAGGAGAGAATGCAGAAAGACCGCTCATTTGTGGAATGTGCTTAAGATCTTATAGAGACAAGCTCTAGGGAGGTGGAGGCCCGGATGGAAGTAGAAGAGCCGAGGTGGACCCGGATAGAATATCAAAGGCCGAGAAACATGCCTAACCCTTGGAGAAGGAAAGAGAGAAATAGTAACCAGGAAAATAGAGTGTCCCAAGCGAGACCCAGAAACAATGGTTGGCAGGAGGACTGCAAGTGTTATGATTGCGGGAAAGTTGGGCATCTAGTGGCGCGTTGCCTGCGCACGAGATGTTTTGAATGTGGGGCAGAGGGACATATAGCCCGACAATATTCCTATATGTATCGGCGGAAAGACCGTATGTTAGATAACCATCATGTGAGAGGAGAGCACGGCGGTCTGCCTATTATACAAGGGAAGAGAGGAGTAAGCTGTCTGATGAACACTGGGAGCTCAAACAGAATCTTCTGCTGAGAGACCCTTGACAGATTGAGTGATGGAGAGAGGAAACTACAAGTCAGAGTATGTAATTGTCAGTTGATCACTCTGGGTGGGCCCTGCAGTATTGAAGGGGAAACAGAAATGAAATTGAGTAACTGGGGTGCTAAGGGAGAGAAGGTAACAGTCCATGTAATGGGAAAAATGCCCCGAGACTACCAGATAATCATTGGTTGTGATCGTTTGGAAAAGGTGGGAGGAAAGATAAAAAATAGTGGGGGTCATTGGGATATTAGAATTGGAGGGAAGAGATACAGCTGTGAGAAGCTCATGGATGACAGTAAAGCAAGAGTTGGAGTGATTAACCAGAGGGAGAATTGGAAAGAGGCAATATTAAACTAATATAATGATATTTTTTACAAAGAAGGGGAAGTACTAGGAGCTACAGGAAGAACGGTGTACGAAATCACATTGAAGCAGGATAGGAGAGGCGATACCCCTCTACACTTCGAAAACACATTAAGGAAGAAATAGAAAGTTTACGGAAGCAAGGGATAATTGTGGACAGCACTTCGCCCTATAACAGTCCATTGTGGGCAGTATGCAAGAAGAGTACCCCGGGCGAAAATGGGGAAAAGTACCAGGTAGTAATCAATTATCGTAAACTCAATGAAAATAAGATCAAGGAAAAATACCCTATCCCCAGATTTGAAGATATTCTTGATTGATTAGGCGGTATATTTATATTAACTCTATCTCTACAGACTTGAGAGAAAGAAATGAAAAAAAAATGTTAAGTGTATTGTTAGGCATTAGTTTATTGTAATACTGTTGATAGTAGTTTTCATAAATTTTTATACAAGTTTTAATGGCCTATTTTGACATTCTGCTTTTTAATCAAGAAAAAAAAGCTATAATACTTTTAGAAGTCATTAAAGTAAATTAAAAAGCTGTTTCAATAATTCATATTTAAATTTGCCATTATAATATTAAGACATTATATATTATCAACCTGCTATTCAAAATACTGAATATTTTTTCCAGCAATCTGTCAGAGGAGTTCTTTATGTCCAATGTAACAATTTTACTCCAGAACCTAATTAAATTTTTTATATCTGCTTGTTATGAGTTTTAACCAAAATGTAATATTGATGGTTTTGACTTTTTCGTTTTTCTTTTTGAAACTACATCTGATTTATTTATTTTCAAAAGTATTTTCTAATCAATTAATAACTGTCAAAGATGGTTTTAAGTTTTGTTAAATATGTTTTTAAATGTCAAGTTAATTGTTTCTTACATATGTTTCTAATGCGATTCAGGAGAACTGAAGAGGGTGCCTAGGAGGGGATACGTGGTCAAAGATGATGATTTTAGAAGAGCTTTTGTAACTTTAGTGAGTATTGTTTTCTTCTATTATTATCTTAAAAATTGAGCCCAAGACATCAGCATGGATTGAAAATAAGTTTTTTATACATGTCAGTTTGTTTTCTTCACAAAATTCTCCTTGAATTACATCCATGGTCTCTACCATTATGAACTTTTATTATTTATCATTTACTGTTGGATCATTATGTTAATTATTATATTTCTCGATTATTATATATTTTTCAAACATGTATTTGACCCAATGCATATTGTTTTAGGCAGGAGATGAAAAATTCGAGTTTCCTGATGTAGTAACTAAAAAAACTGAACAGGAAGAAAGTGATTATAAAAAACTGCAAAGTCAGACTGAAGAAAATTATGAAAGATATCAAGAAAGAAATAAAAGTCATTCTAATCTTCCAGGATGGTTTCCATTGTGAACATCAGTGGAAACATAATTCATTTCATTTTGTATAGTAAATAAATTATAAGTTCTTTATAGTTATGTATTGGATTGTTTTTTTAAAATATATATCCCTCCCTCCATTTTGATTTTATTTTATTTCTAACTTGAAAAAGCTGTTTCAATCCAGGCCATATTTAAGTAAAGGAGGCTGCGTTAATTTTATTTATATATTCACACAAAGATACAAAAATGAGTTGTACCCACAAAATGTTGATAGATTACATGTTTTTCCTTGTTCTTAGAAATTTTTAATCATAAATTTAAAAGGTTTATCAGAACCTTTACTGTGAATAGCAGGGAATCTTGAAGAAGTCTATACTAACCTCTGAATCACATTCTTTATTTTCATGCTACTCAGCACGAGTTGATGGTAACAAATCTTGTATAAATGTAAATGTTAATGTTTGTTTTAAAAGTTGAAACATTCAGGCAATTTTTTACCGTCACCGAACTTTAATTTAGGCCAAATTTTATTCCTTTTTAGTTTTGAAATGAACTGGACATTATCAATTTGAAAATGTTAAATTAGGAATGTATTTCTCAATGATAAGAAATAATAATATTGCAGAGATTTTTAACAATATATGACTCAAGAAAGTATAGGCTGATTCTTTTTAAAAATAACTCTTTTAATATTTTTAAGAAGTATTATTAGGTGATCATATTTGAACAAAGTTCATACTTGGATTTCAAAATTTAATAAGATGATTTACTTCTTAAAAATATTAAAAGAGTTCCTTTAAAAAAAAAAATCAAAAAGTAATTTCAATTATAATTACTATAATTTGAAACTGCGGCTATGAAATTAAAATTTTTATTGGTAATTTCATAAGGTGATTTATCATAAGTGTATTTTTCTCAAAATCAAAAATTAAGGTTATTTGTACCTGTTCTGATTCACCACCTAATATATTAAAACTATTTTGCACTTAACCCAATATTTTATTTATTTATTTATAGAAATTTATAACTGTACCAAAAAAAAATACAATAAGTAAATTGTTTTATAACATTTGATAATCTTGTGAAGAAGCTACCTAATGGTGGTACTTCACTCATTGATTTAAATTTGAAGGTTCGATAGCCATCTTCTTTTCAGATGCCTCATAGGATTATCAGGGATTGTAAAGGATGTGAAAGTAAGAACTAATGGGTTAGGATGGGTAAGGAGTTTGGAATGAAAGGACGCATTTCTATTTCGGACCAAATCTGCAACCAAAGGGATGTTGAGGTCTTTATGGATGAGTTTATTTATGACATAATAAGGAGCATCAAGGATTTTAGATTGTAAGGATTGGACACAGGAGGAATTTGATGGTTTAGTGGAGTCCTGGAGCTCAGTGTCGTATGTCCAATCTGGTCTTATTATCACAGGATATTATAGTTTTTTGTATTAAATGGGGAGTTTAGAGTGTTTATCAAGTAGGCATTGTAGTAATCGAAATCTACGAGCAGTTTCTTGTCATTTTAGTCTAGCATCAGGATTCCAAATAAGTCTCTTGTCAAGGAGTCCTTAGTAGCAGATCTGTTCAACAGGGTTAGTGAAATATTAAAAAAAGATACTGTAGGGCAGGAGAGTAGAGGTTTACGGAGAGTAAAGATGATCTGGTGGGATCTGTTAGGATTTAATTTGATTATCCAGTTTTGACACCATTGTTCAATGGATGTTATGCGTGACTGTAGAATTTGTGAGGCAGTATTAGGGTCATTGTTTACAGACAGTACATGTGTCATCAGCGAATGTTGTTAGGACTGTATTAGGGAGGATTGGGATATCAGCTGTATAAACCGTATAGAGAATGGGACCTAAGATACTACCTTGAAGAACACTGGTGGATGAGAAAAGAGAGATGAGTAGGGTAGGTTATGATTTACTTTAAAGATTCTATCAGAGAGGTACGAGCAGATTAAAAGGAAATGTGTAGTGGGAAGGAATTGACAAAGTTTAGAGAGCAGTGCTGGATGCCAGTCACTGTCAAAAGCTTGTTCAGCATCGAAAAAGGTCTCCATGCAGTATATCCCACGGCCCAATGTGGAAGATATGACATCCACCACACAATGACACTGTTGTATAGTAGAATGGTACGTTATTAGTATTATAATTTTAATTTTTAATTTTTTTCATGTACTGATTTATTTATTTTTACATCAAAATTGTATTGAACTACTTATGTAATTACAGAGGAGTTGGTCGGTATTTCAGTAATTTCAAAATAAAACTGTAGTCTATTCATGAATTGTATTAGTTGTATCAACTACCTAGGAACATGGTAGTAAAATACAGTAGGAGTAGGTAGGTATCTATTTTAATAGCGATTACTATCAATGAATATTGAATATCACATCTTTTTACCCTTGGTACCAATAAATTATACAGGTACATAATTGGTACTATATACATGCATTATAATTCAGAAAATATCAATTAGTCAAATTTGGTAGGTAACCATAAAATCAGTCACAGGTTGATGAATTTTCCTACATGTTGTAGCCTAGAAAAATAATTTGAGATAAACGTTCAGGGATTTGGCAACTTTGTTTTTTAATCTTTGTTTAATTGAGAAATAATTACAAAATACAGCTGACAAGATGAGTCGATGATCTTTTTGGGAGAAGTGGAACAGTTGAAGGAAATAGCAGGTGTGTAATCACTTGCAGTTCCTGAAGTCAACCAGCTGATTCACCGCAGTGGACCAACATCGAGCCAATTCCCCCTTCCTTTGCCGACAGACTCAATGACTGTGTACATTTTGACAACATGTTTAGTTCTTACAAGTTCTTTTTGAAGATAAAGTCTTTTCAATGCATTCACTCCTTACTGTCAAACTTCTAATACTACGAACTATCAAGCAAATAAATCCTGAGATTACAACAGCAAATATCTGTTTATATGATGATCAGTGGCTGCCTTGCACCTGTCAGCATCACTATCACTGTTAATTTCTATATCACTGTGGAACCTCCATTTTAGTTAGAATGCTATTTAGAATAATAAAAATCTAAGGATGACCTCTTAACTAAATATGTTTATCTTTCTTTTATTCTAGATGTATAAAAAGAATTAAGTGAACTCTACACAGTGGCATGCTTAGAAGGGTGGATGACATGGTCTAACCCAGGCCCACCCACTTACTGAGGGGTACCCGCAGCATGGGCCTCCTTTTTTTATTTGAATTATAACTTTAATAAAAATAAAATTGTTTTTTAATTAATTAAATGAGAATGTTATTGTGTTAAGTTAAGAATTTTTTTTGGAAGGAGGGCACAAAAACGATTTCAACTTGGGCACCAAAAATAAATCCACTACTGGCCTAAAATGGTGTATGTATGGCTCTGACTCCACTTAATTGGGGCCAAATCATTTTATCAAAATAAAATGAATTTATTTAAAAAAAAAGTTTTTAAACATTTATTTTTTAGTTTTTAAACATTTTATTTTTATAAAAGTTATAATTCATACGTACCTAGTGAAGTAGTTGTTAAGTTTTTATTAAGACAATGAATAAATAAAATTGTAATAAAATTTTTTCAATTAACATAGAAATTTTGGTTTCAAAAAGGCTAATGAATTTGTTAATATTTTATGATAATAACAATAATTGCCAGAGGTATAACAATTTGTTGTGGAGGAGGCAAAATCTTAAAATTCCTAAAAACTTTGAATGGAGATCCCTAAAACTAATCATTTTTTAAAAAATTAACCAACTATATCCTTAAATATTTTAATTTCTATTGTTTGTTTTTATTGTGCATTGTTATTGGTCTTCCTGGGAGGTGAGGCCACTTCTATCTTTGGCATTAGCACCTGCAGAGGTAGATTCAGGAAGGCCTTGCACCATAGGAAGTAAATAAATTACAGACTTATTAATAGTTTCAGGAATTCCCTGGAAACTTCTCTGAATGCTTTGTTGTACAATATTTATCAGATAATTCATCAACTACTCTGGCATTGCACCCCTCTTCACTGGTGAAGTCCTATGAGAGAATCCTACGTGTCAGTGTTGATATTTAAAAGCAGCATGTTTACAAACCGATAAGCAAAGCAAGATCGAGACACGTGGCAACAACCCATGAGTAAAATTAGTATCTACTTTGATTACAATTTTCGATGCTTTTCAAAAGAGCTGGGCGCGTGTCGGATCGAATTTCTGTGAGAACATCGAAGAGGGTGCTGGCCGTCCCCAGCGCCATAGATCGCCGGGAGATAGCTCATTGTCCTGTGAAACTGTCCATCTGCCCCTCAGCTCAATGAAATTTAACACCGCATATTACTATGCATCTATGTTATAAAATTACAATAGTCAAAACATAAAGTGGAGATTGTTCTCGTTGTCTGATATTTATACCCAAAATTGTGGCTACTTATTTGTCAGGAGAAAAACGTATAGGTTTTTGGTGCAGTGATGATTTGAATTTAAAAAAATTGTTTTCCCTTTACAAAATTAAAACCTAAAATGTACGGTGTCAAATAGAAAAAATATTTTTATAAATTTCTCAATAATAATTTATTGCGTAACCAACGAATCGGGTTTTGTGTAATAACATAGGTCGGATCCCCGCCCCTCTCAAAAAAGAATTCATTACTGGTTCAAATCCTACTTGGTATTGGATATTTTTTTCATGATAGACATCGTTGACTGTGGTTTGGTTTTCACATAAAACTTAGAATTTCTGTCATTATTTGCATGATTATAATTTTATTTGGGGCCCCCTCTGAAGACTATTTTTGGGCTCGGATCATAACAATCATGTAGTGTTATCCATTATATTTCATTTCAATTTCTCTCTGCTTTATACAATAAAAGATTTTATTTAAAAAATACATATCTTTATTTATTGTTATGTTTATTTACTTATCTAGTTACGATTTTATTGTACAAAATAAATATTGTTAGTATTCAGCACTGAAACATTTTTATCGATCCAGGAAATTAAGATCGATTGTGAAAATACCGGATAAGATGGCCGAAGAATTTTACTCTCCTAGATTTAAATTTCCTCTTTAACTCTTAAAAAATCTGTACCATTACAACCCATGAAGAGTGAGGGGTTCAGTACTTTGTAACTAAGTACTGTTACTAGCCAACGGTTGTGCAAGGAGGTGATTTGGTCAGATTCACGCTCAATCTTTAACTCTTAAGTGTACCTTTCTCTATAGTTTAATTCATTAGTTAAATGAACTTTTATAATTATTGTTATAGTGATTTATTAATTTTGTACAAATAATTTTCTCTTGGTTTTATAACAAATTATGTGCTTGAGTGATTTATCCCTGGTAGTAGTAGGCTGGTAGTATAAACCAATAAGTGCACTTTTTTGCTGCGGAGGTAAGGTTTATCAATACAATACAATTTTATTGGTTTTATTTACCACAAGGTTTTAAAATAAATATAATCTTGTTTGTTTCAGGTACTATCAAGGTATGGATGTATCAATCATTTATTAAAATTAATAAGAATATCTCTATTCTTTTTTGCTTCTGGGAGCATTATTGGTGAGATGGATATTTGTTTTATTACTTGTATGTTTATTCATCGATTGTATTCATGCTTTGTTATGACTTTACTAAAATTTTGAGTCTATATATGAATAAATATTTCGCTTGGATTATATTTAGCCTTGAAAATATCATACCAAGTCATTCATATTTATAATATTATGATAAGTATAATTACTAGTTTATATTTACATAGATTTTCAATTCATGCCTTCTCTCTATATGTATATTTTCATATACTATTTATTGAAAATTTTGCTTTATATATATTTGACTTATGATATTATTGGAAGATTTCAAACTCTTGAGTCCCTCAAATACCATTGGACCAAACTAACCAGTCATTTACTGGTATATATTTGAAGTCAATATGAACATAATAATCAACCTATATCTCATGCATAAGTTTTTTTTTCTATATTGAGTTGTTTTGATATATTTTTGTTTAAGTATAAGAGAATGGTCAGGGTTGTGGTCAAAAAGATCAAATAGTTATAAAAAATTTGTTCTTTTTGACCGAAACCCTGACCATCTTCTTATATACAAGTTTTACGGTCAACTATATATTTTTATTTAAGTATTCCCCTGTGAACAGTATGGTAGTAAGGATTAGAAGGGAAGGAGACTTTGGTAAAAGACATATAGAAAAAAGAAAAGAAATTTGTATTCTTTTTTATAGTTACATAGGTTCTCTATTCATAATAAGTTATTTACCAATATTTACAAAATCGTATAGTACACCTTAAAACCATGTGGCTGGTGACCGATATGTATAGTTAATTTTTCATATTTACAATTTTATGGACATTTGTATTGCATCGTGCCACTGATTATATACATTTTTTTTTAACAAAACAAAAAATTTCACAACAAACATTGGTATATATTAAAATTATCAATCAATAAAAAATCCATTCTTCCTGAAAATTAAAGATTAACAGAATAAATTAAGATAAAAAGATGTAAATTTATATTAGGGGCATTTGAAAATGTTATGAATTTAATAAGTTCTTTAAATTATAATATTTACAGTTTTTCATTAAAATGAGTTGTAATCAATACTTATTGGTAATCATATTGGCAATAATAATTATTGGTTCGATATGTTCCCTTTTTTTTTATGTCCAGATCAAGATAACTTTAATAAAACCAGTATTGCTGACATTTTTAGATGTCAGAACAAAAGTTTAAGCTAGTGTTTCTCAAATAAATTTCATTAATCATAATCATACATTATTACACTAGTCAAACATTTT